>NC_056440.1:71778156-71918156 GCF_018296145.1 Oncorhynchus tshawytscha | reverse complement strand
TTAGCCATTTTGTGTCATGAATTGATAAGGTGATACATTATGAGGGAGGAAGCGGTGTGATTACCTTCTTAGCCTGCCATTAATATTGATCATCAAAAGCAATGTGTATTACACAGGCCTACAGTATACATCAGGGTTTTAATGTGAGCAAAACAAATTATGATTATATTGAAATTGTTATTATATTTGTATTATTATATTGTACAATTACAATATATTTATTATTATTACTATTGTTATATTATTATATTTATATTATTATTCTATTACTATTATTATTAATATAATATTTGTATTATTATTATATTATTATGATTATTATAATATTTAAAATATAAACACATTTCCATATTTTCTTCCATTCATAATAGTCATTATCACCATCATCATCACAACAATCAGAGAAATGAAATATGACTTAATATGTCTTATTAGCTGTAGTGATTATGTGTCTTACTGGCTGTAGTGGTTATGTGTCTTATTGGCTGTAGTGGTTATGTGTCTTATTGGCTGTAGTGGTTATGTGTCTTACTGCCTGTAGTGGTTGTGTCTTATTGGCTATAGTGGTTGTGTGTCTTATTGGCTGTAGTGGTTATGTGTCTTACTGGCTGTAGTAGTTATGTGTCTTATTGGCTGTTGTGGTTATGTGTCTTATTGGCTGTAATGGTTATGTGTCTTATTGGCTGTAGTGGATATGTGTCTTACTGGCTGTAGTGGTTATGTGTCTTTTTGGCTGTAGTGGTTGTTTCTTACTGGCTATAGTGGTTATGTGTCTTACTGCATGTAGTGGTTATGTGTCTTCCTGGCTGTATTGGTTATGTGTCTTATTGGCTGTAGTGGTTATGTGTCTTATTGGCTGTAGTGGTTATGTGTCTTACTGGCTGTAGTGGTTATGTGTCTTATTGGCTGTAGTGGTTGTCTTTTATGCTGTAGTGGTTATGTGTCTTATTGGCTGTATTATTTATGCATCTTACTGGCTGTAGTGGTTATGTGTCTTACTGGCTGTAGTGGTAATGTGTCTTACTGGCTGTAGTGGTTATGTGTCTTACTGGCTGTAGTGGTCATGTGTATTATTGGCTGTAGTGGTTATGTGTCTTATTGGCTGTAGTGGTTATGTATCTTACTGGCTGTAGTGGTTGTGTCTTATTGGCTGTAGTGGTTGTGTGTCTTATAGGCTGTTGCGGTTGTGTCTTATTGACTGTAGTGGTTATGTGTCTTATTGGCTGTTGTGGTTATGTGTCTTATTGCCTGTATTGGTTATGTGTCTTATTGGCTGTTTTGGTTATGTGTCTTATTGGCTGTAGTGGTTATGTGTCTTATTGACTGTAGTGGTTATGTGTCTTATTGGCTGTAATGGTTATGTGTCTTATTGGCTGTAGTGGTTGTGTCTTTTATGCTGTAGTGGTTATGTGTCTTATTGGCTGTAGTGGTTATGTGTCTTATTGGCTGTTGCGGTTGTGTCTTATTGACTGTAGGGTTTATGTGTCTTATTGGCTGTAGTGGTTATATGTCTTATTGGCTGTAGTGGTTATGTGTCTTAATGGCTGTAGTGATTGTGTCTTTTATGCTGTAGTGGTTATGTGTCTTATTGGCTGTAGGGGTTATGTGTCTTATTGGCTGTTGCGGTTGTGTCTTATTGACTGTAGGGTTTATGTGTCTTATTGGCTGTAGTGGTTATGTGTCTTAATGGCTGTAGTGATTGTGTCTTATTGGCTGTAGTGGTTATGTGTCTTATTGGCTGTAGTGATTGTGTCTTTTTGGCTGTAGTCGTTATGTGTCTTAATGGCTGTAGTGGTTATGTGTCTTATTGGCTGTAGTGATTGTGTCTTTTTGGCTGTAGTGGTTATGTGTCTTTTTGGCTGTAGTGTTTATGTGTCTTAATGGCTGTAGGTGTTATGAGTCTTACTGGCTGTAGTGGTTATGTGTCTTATTGGCTATTGTGGTTATGTGTCTTATTGGCTGTAGTGTTTATGTGTCTTATTGGCTGTAGGTGTTATGAGTCTTACTGGCTGTAGTGGTTATGTGTCTTATTGGCTATTGTGGTTATGTGTCTTATTGGCTGTAGTGGTTATGTGTCTTATTGGCTATAGTGGTTATGTGTCTTATTGGCTGTAGTGGTTGTTTCTTACTGGCTATAGTGGTTATGTGTCTTACTGCATGTAGTGGTTATGTGTCTTACTGGCTGTATTGGCTATGTGTCTTATTGGCTGTAGTGGTTATGTGTCTTACTGGCTGTAGTGGTTATGTGTGTTATTGACTGTAGTGGTTATGTGTCTTATTGGCTGTAGTGGTTATGTGTCTTATTGGCTGTAGTGGTTATGTGTCTTACTGGCTGTAGTGGTTATGTGTCTTATTGGCTGTAGTGGTTATGTGTCTTTTTGACTGTAGTGGTTATGTGTCTTATTGGCTGTAGTGGTTATGTCTTATTGGCTGTAGTGTTTATGTGTCTTATTGGCTGTAGTGGTTATGTGTCTTATTGGCTGTAGTGGTTATGTGTCTTACTGGCTGTAGTGGTTATGTGTCTTATTGGCTGTAGTGGTTATGTGTCTTACTGGCTGTAGTGGTTATGTGTCTTATTGGCTGTAGTGGTTGTGTGTTTTATGCTGTAGTGGTTATGTGTCCTATTGGCTGTAGTGGTTGTGTGTCTTATAGGCTGTTGCGGTTGTGTCTTATTGACTGTAGTGGTTATGTGTCTTATTGCCTGTATTGGTTATGTGTCTTATTGGCTGTTTTGGTTATGTGTCTTATTGGCTGTAGTGGTTATGTGTCTTATTGGCTGTAGTCGTTATGTGTCTTTTTGGCTGTAGTGGTTATGTGTCTTTTTGGCTGTAGTGGTTATGTGTCTTATTGGCTGTAGTGGTTATGTGTCTTATTGGCTGTAGTGGTTATGTGTCTTATTGGCTGTAGTGGTTATGTGTCTTTTTGGCTGTAGTGGTTATGTGTCTTATTGGCTGTAGTGGTTATGTGTCTTACTGGCTGTAGTGGTTATGTGTCTTATTGGCTGTAGTGGTTATGTGTCTTACTGGCTGTAGTGGTTATGTGTGTTATTGACTGTAGTGGTTATGTGTCTCATTGGCTGTAGTGGTTGTGTCTTTTATGCTGTAGTGGTTATGTGTCTTATTGGCTGTAGTGGTTATGTGTCTTATTGGCTGTTGCGGTTGTGTCTTATTGACTAGTGGTTATGTGTCTTATTGGCTGTAGTGGTTATGTGTCTTATTGGCTGTAGTCGTTATGTGTCTTTTTGGCTGTAGTGGTTATGTGTCTTTTTGGCTGTAGTGGTTATGTGTCTTATTGGCTGTAGTGGTTATGTGTCTTATTGGCTGTAGTGGTTATGTGTCTTATTGGCTGTAGTGGTTATGTGTCTTTTTGGCTGTAGTGGTTATGTGTCTTATTGGCTGTAGTGGTTATGTGTCTTATTGGCTGTAGTGGTTATGTGTCTTTTTTGGCTGTAGTGGTTATGTGTCTTACTGCATGTAGTGGTTATGTGTCTTACTGGCTGTGTTGGCTATGTGTCTTATTGGCTGTAGTGGTTATGTGTGTTACTGGCTGTAGTGGTTATGTGTGTTATTGACTGTAGTGGTTATGTGTCTTATTGGCTGTAGTGGTTTGTGTCTTTTATGCTGTAGTGGTTATGTGTCTTTTTGGCTGTAGTGGTTATGTGTTTATGCATCTTACTGGCTGTAGTGGTTATGTGTCTTACTGGCTGTAGTGGTTATGTGTCTTACTGGCTGTTGTGGTTATGTGTCTTATTGGCTGTAGTGGTTATGCGTCTTATTGGCTGTATTATTTATGCATCTTACTGGCTGTAGTGGTTATGTGTCTTATTGGCTGTAGTGGTTATGTGTCTTTTTGGCTGTATTATTTATGCATCTTACTGGCTGTAGTGGTTATGTGTCTTATTGGCTGTAGTGGTTATGTGTCTTACTGGCTGTAGTGGTTATGTGTCTTATTGGCTGTAGTGGTTATGTGTCTTACTGGCTGTAGTGGTTATGTGTCTTACTGGCTGTAGTGGTTATGTGTCTTATTGGCTGTAGTGGTTATGTGTCTTATTGCTGTAGTGGTTATGTGTCTTATTGGCTGTAGTGGTTATGTGTCTTACTGGCTGTAGTGGTTATGTGTCTTATTGCTGTAGTGGTTATGTGTCTTATTGGCTGTAGTGGTTATGTGTCTTATTGGCTGTAGTGTTAGTGGGTTATGTGTCTTACTGGCTGTAGTGGTTATGTGTCTTATTGGCTGTAGTGGTTATGTGTCTTATTGGCTGTAGTGGTTATGTGTCTTATTGGCTGGTAGTGGTTATGTGTCTTACTGGCTGTAGTGGTTATGTGTCTTACTGGCTGTAGTGGTTATGTGTCTTACTGGCTGTAGTGGTTATGTGTCTTACTGGCTGTAGTGGTTATGTGTCTTATTGGCTGTAGTGGTTATGTGTCTTACTGGCTGTAGTGGTTATGTGTCTTTTTGGCTGTATTATTTATGCATCTTACTGGCTGTAGTGGTTATGTGTCTTATTGGCTGTAGTGGTTATGCGTCTTACCGCCTGTAGTGGTTATGTGTCTTATTGGCTGTAGTGGTTATGTGTCTTATTGGCTGTAGTGGTTATGTGTCTTATTGGCTGTAGTGGTTATGTGTCTTATTGGCTGTATTATTTATGCATCTTACTGGCTGTAGTGGTTATGTGTCTTTTTGGCTGTATTATTTATGCATCTTACTGGCTGTAGTGGTTATGTGTCTTACTGGCTGTAGTGGTTATGTGTCTTACTGGCTGTAGTGGTTATGTGTCTTACTGGCTGCTGTAGTGGTTATGTGTCTTACTGGCTGTAGTGGTTATGTGTCTTACTGGCTGTAGTGGTTATGTGTCTTACTGGCTGTAGTGGTTATGTGTCTTTTTGGCTGTATTATTTATGCATCTTACTGGCTGTAGTGGTTATGTGTCTTACTGGCTGTAGTGGTTATGTGTCTTTTTGGCTGTAGTGGCTTTATGTGTCTTTTTGGCTGTAGTGGTTATGTGTCTTACTGGCTGTAGTGGTTATGTGTCTTACTGGCTGTAGTGGTTATGTGTCTTATTGGCTGTAGTGGTTATGTGTCTTATTGGCTGTAGTGGTTATGTGTCTTATTGGCTGTAGTGGTTATGTGTCTTATTGGCTGTAGTGGTTATGTGTCTTATTGGCTGTATTATTTATGCATCTTACTGGCTGTAGTGGTTATGTGTCTTTTTGGCTGTATTATTTATGCATCTTACTGGCTGTAGTGGTTATGTGTCTTACTGGCTGTAGTGGTTATGTGTCTTTTTGGCTGTATTATTTATGCATCTTACTGGCTGTAGTGGTTATGTGTCTTACTGGCTGTAGTGGTTATGTGTCTTACTGGCTGTAGTGGTTATGTGTCTTACTGGCTGTAGTGGTTATGTGTCTTACTGGCTGTAGTGGTTATGTGTCTTACTGGCTGTAGTGGTTATGTGTCTTACTGGCTGTAGTGGTTATGTGTCTTTTTGGCTGTATTATTTATGCATCTTACTGGCTGTAGTGGTTATGTGTCTTACTGGCTGTAGTGGTTATGTGTCTTACTGGCTGTAGTGGTTATGTGTCTTTTTGGCTGTATTATTTATGCATCTTACTGGCTGTAGTGGTTATGTGTCTTACTGGCTGTAGTGGTTATGTGTCTTATTGGCTGTAGTGGTTATGCGTCTTACTGGCTGTAGTGGTTATGTGTCTTACTGGCTGTAGTGGTTATGTGTCTTATTGGCTGTAGTGGTTATGTGTCTTACTGGCTGTAGTGGTTATGTGTCTTTTTGGCTGTATTATTTATGCATCTTACTGGCTGTAGTGGTTATGTGTCTTACTGGCTGTAGTGGTTATGTGTCTTATTGGCTGTAGTGGTTATGTGTCTTATTGGCTGTAGTGGTTATGTGTCTTACCGGCTGTAGTGGTTATGTGTCTTACTGGCTGTAGTGGTTATGTGTCTACTGGCTGTAGTGGTTATGTGTCTTATTGGCTGTAGTGGTTATGTGTCTTATTGGCTGTAGTGGTTATGTGTCTTATTGGCTGTAGTGGCTGTCTTAGTGATTATGTGTCTTACCGGCTGTAGTGGTTATGTGTCTTATTGGCTGTAGTGGTTATGTGTCTTACCGGCTGTAGTGGTTATGTGTCTTATTGGCTGTATTATTTATGCATCTTACCGGCTGTAGTGGTTATGTGTCTTACTGGCTGTAGTGGTTATGTGTCTTACCGGCTGTAGTGGTTATGTGTCTTATTGGCTGTATTATTTATGCATCTTACCGGCTGTAGTGGTTATGTGTCTTATTGGCCGTAGTGGTTATGTGTCTTATTGGCTGTAGTGGTTATGTGTCTTATTGGCTGTAGTGGTTATGTGTCTTATTGGCTGTAGTGGTTATGTGTCTTATTGGCTGTAGTGATTATGTGTCTTACCGGCTGTAGTGGTTATGTGTCTTATTGGCTGTAGTGGTTATGTGTCTTACCGGCTGTAGTGGTTATGTGTCTTATTGGCTGTATTATTTATGCATCTTACCGGCTGTAGTGGTTATGTGTCTTACTGGCTGTAGTGGTTATGTGTCTTACCGGCTGTAGTGGTTATGTGTCTTATTGGCTGTATTATTTATGCATCTTACCGGCTGTAGTGGTTATGTGTCTTATTGGCCGTAGTGGTTATGTGTCTTACCGGCTGTAGTGGTTATGTGTCTTATTGGCTGTAGTGGTTATGTGTCTTATTGGCTGTAGTGGTTATGTGTCTTATTGGCTGTATTATTTATGCATCTTACCGGCTGTAGTGGTTATGTGTCTTATTGGCTGTAGTGGTTATGTGTCTTATTGGCTGTAGTGGTTATGTGTCTTACCGGCTGTAGTGGTTATGTGTCTTATTGGCTGTAGTGGTTATGTGTCTTATTGGCTGTAGTCGTTATGTGTCTTATTGGCTGTACTGGTTATGTGTCTTATTGGCTGTAGTGGTTATGTGTCTTTTTGGCTGTCGTGTTTATGTGTCTTTTTGGCTGTAGTGGTTATGTGTCTTATTGGCTGTAGTGGTTATGTGTCTTATTGGCTGTAGTGGTTATGTGTCTTATTGGCTGTAGTGGTTATGTGTCTTATTGGCTGTAGTGGTTATGTGTCTTATTGGCTGTAGTGGTAATGAATACATGGTTAATAATATGTTCCTCTCTATCATCACCAGTAGATATTGGCAGAAGTAGTAATTGAAGTGGGAATGTCATTACCATGCCCGGTGTGTAGTGAAGGGATTTTGCAGGACAGACATAGACCGACAGAGGCCCAGGCTGTGATGTGGCCCTAGCCTGGCCGCCTAGCCAAATATGCATCCCAAATGGCACTCTATTTACTATGTTGTGCCCTACTTTGATTTGGGCCCTCATGGTTCTGGTCTAAAGTAGTGCACTACATATGGAATAGGTTGCCATTTGGGACACCATCCAAACACTGATGTCCTCTGGAGCTCTAAATGTAAATGCTGTCTATTCTCCCAGCGTTTAATACATGTTCTGGAGGTTTATTAATGTGCAAATGGGTGAGAGCACCTCTCCCCTGCTCCAGGCAGCCCCAGCCGAACGGCAGAGTGAACGGCAGCACAGAGGCACAGAGCTGTTTAACAGAGAGATTCACAAATCAGTCCAACTGGAGTTAAGCCTGTGGCTGCCTCTCTCTCAACAGGGGAACCACTAGCAGTATTTAATTCACACACTGTGTGTGTATAAATGTGTGTGTGTGTGTGTCTGTGTGTGTGTGTGTGTACTGTATGTGTGTGTATGATGGAGTCCATTACTCGCCAGAGAGCCTTTTATGTTTACTTATTTGTACCGCTCTCAAATAAGGTTCTTCCAGTGCCACTCACCTGTTGAATGGCAGGTTGTCAGAGGGAAATTGGGTCGAGAGATGGGAGCGACATCCAGATTCTGGCATCATGCATAAAGTTCCGTCACTCACAGAGCTAGAATACAAATAGGGAAATCTCAGGATAAAGACTCCTAGGATCCAGCCATAGTAATATGAATGCAAATAGGATTAAGGGCCAGCTTTAGAGGCTGATATACAATTCACAGTGCTTATATGAGTCTGACGGCGGAGGCTATACATTCTCAACCTATACTGGAAATGAGGACACACTTATACAGACAGCTTTCACGGTAGTTTTCATGCATACAGACAGCTTTCACAGTAGTTTTCATGCATACAGACAGCTTTCACGGTAGTTTTCATGCATACAGACAGCTTTCATGGTAGTATTCATGGATTTTTCTCCCCCATCACCTCCTATTGTGATTAGCAGTAGAGATGCATCACCTCCTATTGTGATTAGCAGTAGAGATGCATCACCTCCTATTGTGATTAGCAGTAGAGATGCATCACCTCCTATTGTGATTAGCAGTAGAGATGCATCACCTCATAATGTGATTAGCAGTAGAGATGCATCACCTCGTAATGTGATTAGCAGTAGAGATGCATCACCTCGTATTGTGATTAGCAGTAGAGATGCATCACCTCCTATTGTGATTAGCAGTAGAGATGCATCATCTCGTATTGTGATTAGCAGTAGAGATGCATCACCTCGTATTGTGATTAGCAGTAGAGATGCATCACCTCGTATTGTGATTAGCAGTAGAGATGCATCATCTCGTATTGTGATTAGCAGTAGAGATGCATCACCTCGTATTGTGATTAGCAGTAGAGATGCATCATCTCGTATTGTGATTAGCAGTAGAGATGCATCACCTCGTATTTTGATTAGCAGTAGAGATGCATCATCTCGTATTGTGATTAGCAGTAGAGATGCATCACCTCGTATTGTGATTAGCAGTAGAGATGCATCATCTCGTATTGTGATTAGCAGTAGAGATGCATCACCTCGTATTGTGATTAGCAGTAGAGATGCATCACCTCGTATTGTGATTAGCAGTAGAGATGCATCACATCCTATTGTGATTAGCAGTAGAGATGCATCACCTCCTATTTTGATTAGCAGTAGAGATGCATCATCTCGTATTGTGATTAGCAGTAGAGCAGCCTCTCTCATTAGTGTTCTATACCGAATCATCTTTCAGGTGTTTTCACTCAATATTAGTTTGATGTTCGTCTGGGGGAGAAATAATTGGCTTGATGTAATGTACATTTGTTTTTACAAACCCACAAGAGTGAACTACAAAGGGCTTTTCATTCAGGTTCAGACAACAACTCAAAGTTTTTTTCTCTTTTACTCGACTGATTTAACAAGCGTTTAAACTGACTGATCTCGAAAATAATTTGTGCTTCATGCTGTGACTAGGTTCTTTATGTTGGGGTCAAATTCTACAGCCGTCGTCTGGGCTTTTGTGTCCATAACCTCTTGCTGACTGTTGATAGCAGTAAATATTATTTGACATTTGACTGCTGTTTTTCTTGTCAGAGGGAGAAAATAACAAGGTCCATTCTGCTGCATAAATTTTCACTCATTACATCTCTTTGAACACATAAGCTCTCTCTCTCTCTCTCTCTCTCTCTCTCTCTCTCTCTCTCTCTCTCTCTCTCTCTCCTCTCCTCTCCTCTCCTCTCCCTCTCCTCTCCTCTCCTCTCCTCTCCTCTCCTCTCCTCTCCTCTCCCCTCCCCTCCCCTCCCCCAGGGCTCTTAGCTGGTTCTCTCCAGAGCTGAGGCCTGGTTTATCTCCATCCATGGAGTTAAGAAAGCTGGCAGAGCTGTAAATTTGGACGCCCTTCGTTAGAGGCCCTCCCCTAGCTGTAATTCATCTGAATCATCAGTGGTCTGTAGTTTCCTTTCAGAGGCCGTAAAGTACACTGACACTGAGGAGGGGTGAGAGTGTGGGAAGCGAAGGTAGAAGGGTTAGGTTAGGGGGGAGAAAGGAGTGAGGCGAGGGAAGAGGGGTTTAGGAGTGTGAGTGGAAAGGGAGATGGGGTGAGGGAGGCGAGGGGACCGTCGGGGGCCTGTGACGCGTGGGGGTCAGCTGCCAGACCTACGAATGATATACGGTGAGGCCTGTGTACCTCGCTGACACTAGACACTAACTAGACTGCTTTACAATCGGATTCATTTTCCCCTCGCTTTCTCCTCACTCTCTTCTCTCTCTCTCTTAGGCCTCATGTCATCCTCCAGGACAGCTTGATCTTTAGTGAGCTGCTTCCAGCAGATGAGGATTGAGATGTCAGAGAAAACAAATGGACACAGACAGGGATAGAGCTATGTGAGGAGCTGTAGAGGCCTTGCCTTTACTGTCTAACATGACCTGAGACGTATGACAGGGTGTGAGAGGTTAAATCACCAGTCGTATAGTATTATTACATAGAGACCCAGGAAAGATCAGCAGGGCAGTAAATCAACATATAAATCTGGATGAGAGGATTGTCCATTCTAAACTTCACAATATCTTCGCAATATTTTTCTATGACGTGGAACACTGATTGATGTTATGGTTCTCTTTCTTGTATGATAAGGTAAACCAGTCATAAAACAGTAGTCTAATATAGGTCAGCGTAATCTGTTTTGAAGCAGTAGCTTCGCAAACTTTTTATATGAGGAGTTGAACATCCCCACTGGTGTAAGATCAGAGCGGGGACTATGTGTGAGTATGCAGTCTATTCTGGTCACTACAGGTCTGCCATGCCATACACTGGCATCCATGATGGCCCTGCCTCCGTCTATCTTTATTTTGGTCTGTTCGTTCCCTGGAGGAAGAACAGAGCATGCTGTCCATGAGAGGGAGGCTTGTTTGACGACTCTTCTGAAGGGAAGACAGGGCTAGAAAGAGAACTAAGAGCTGGCCTGCCTGCAGTCCCATCCTACCCGCCCACCTGTCTCAGTGCCTGTAGTCCCATCCTACCCACCCACCTGTCTCCCTGCCTGCAGTCCCATCCTACCCACCCACCTGTCTCCCTGCCTGCAGTCCCATCCTACCCACCCACCTGTCTCAGTGCCTGTAGTCCCATCCTACCCACCCACCTGTCTCCCTGCCTGTAGTCCCATCCTACCCACCCACCTGTCTCCCTGCCTCTAGTCCCATCCTACCCACCCACCTGTCTCCCTGCCTGTAGTCCCATCCTACCCACCCACCTGTCTCCCTGCCTCTACCTCGCATTCCAGCTCCATTTTCATTGCAAGATAAACATGGCATCTCACTCCAGAATCCTTTTGTAAATGTTTTCTGAAGCAGGCAAACAAAGTGCTTGGGAAAGTCAAATGAGTTAATTATTACAATGCTGTGTAGGACAATCAAAGCAAAGCAGAGTTCAGTCAAGTTAGTAACACTACTTTCCAGGTCAAACTCCACCCTCATGAATAAGAAGCCACTTCCTCCATTAGATAGGCATTATGTATGAAGTGCTATACAATGACAAGAGGGGAAAACAACCTCAGGTCCTCTTCTGCTTTCTAATATTTAACAACAGACAGAAAAGGTTGGTAGATGAAAGGGTGATTGTGGAAGATATTTGTTGAGTGGATGAATGTGTTAACGCAGTAGGTTTTAGACAGTGTTGTAATTTCTGAGTTCATGCTTTTGAGGGCCTGGACAATTAGAACTCTGAAGAGTTTGTTGGCCAAGTTGTTGTTGGCAATGAGAACATTGACCACTGAAGGTTGTTGATGATTTGGAGATGATGTGAAAGTGTTCTAACAGTTGTACCTGTAGGCCTATGTGTGAATAGGGGTTAACCTCTTGGTTCAATCCCAGTCTAGTATCCTGACTGGGTTTAATCATTGTCACCTGTCTGACGGGTTTAGTGATGATGTCATAAGTCAGGAAGCCCTTTAGAAGTCTGCGACTGTAAGATATTTTATTGTCATGGTGACATCTGAGTTCACAATGGTGCGGTTTAGTGGAATGGCCAGACGGGCCGATCGCTGCTTTAGGTTAAAACTTAAAAATAGTCCTAGTCTTCAGAAGCTGTGCCACAGGCAGGCAGGAAATGCTTAGATTTCTTTTCCCTTTTTTGATTTTATTCGAATATTCAATAAATCCCCTGGATCTGGGGAGCAGGTGGTTGGGCTTAGATTCCCCTCCGTGCTAAGGCAAACTTCCCTTCCATATTTTAGCTTCACAAAGCTTTGTCACATGCAAAACCATTGTACACTCCGACTCTGTTATTTTTAGAGGAGAATCACTCTGCATGAAATATTTTCTCTTGAAGTATATTGACATGGAGAATGGCCATGGTGACAATGATGTTAATGATTTAAGTTAAAGTCAAAGCAACTATTTCAGTCTCCGAATCCTGTTACACTGATCTCTCTGAACTTCAGAGCTGAGTAACCTATTAGTATTAGCTGAGTATGAGTGTACTGAAATAGCCCAGAATGAGAGTTTAAGACTATGTGGCCATGACGCACGGTCCAGCTCCCTCAGTAACCTGAGGCCAGGCTTATGGGCCCACCTGTCTCTAGTTGTGGACGGACATGTCTTGGCTTGCAGCCTCTACCATTGAGACCTAACCTAATGCTAACGTTGGCTAATGTTAGCCGCTGTTGTTATTGTAATGGGGTCAACATGATGCTATTTCACTCTGAGGCCAAAAGAGAGAGCGATACAGTGTTGTTTTCAACGTATGTTGAAGAGGTTGTTATATATTTACTGCATTAGTTATCAGCTATATTTATTAGCTGTATGACATGTCAGTAAAACGTGTAACTTCAGCTGTGGTATACCTTAACAATAAATGATGGAAAACATTTAGAGCATCATCCTATCTGGAGATGGTCTCCTGTAATTTCAACTTTTACATAAATCAAGTGTCATTGGTGTTTTTAGTTTGGTGAAAATTTGAGGATATGCAGATACTGTAGGGGGCTGACTGAGACCGACAACGACCCCCAGATGTCATATTCTCATATATCTTTGCTTACAATCATATCATGAGTAACCTGCCTAATTACTCACACATAACTTAAAATTATAAAAATGTTTTCCATCATTCTGTGTGCCTCAGATTACACAGGACAAATAATTATTATAGGCCTCAACGTTTGGCAATCCAACCATGAACTGCCTCAAGCTTCTGCATTTCACTTCGTCCCAGACATCATCACAGAGTTGCAGATGCCTGAATGTTCTCATTGTTCAACTGAAAGTTACATCAGTTTCATATCAGGTAACGTCTGTAATATTGCATATTTGCGTCATTCAGAATGACTATAGTCTTGAGACTCCAGAACATTTATTAGACTTGAGCCATTTGGCCTTTAAGCCAATAGGGATTTTTAGCCGCTGCCTTTGACACCAAACTAAAGGTGGAAATGCCATGCTATTCATTTTGTCCAATGCCCTTCCATCCCAGGTGGATCTTGCATCTTGCATATTGAATGCACGTACCCAGAAGAATTCTGTATTAAATGTGTTACTATGACCCCACCGTGGCCTTCTCCTACTCCATCCAAATCAACTTTTTAGAAGTGACGGGCCTACACTAATTTGAGGTCTAAATGCAAATGAGTATCTCCCAAATACACATGCTTTAATTAGACCAGGACACGTGTTTCATATCAATGTGGGTCCATGGTTTGTGTTTCAAAGTGTTCTTTCTGCTTGTTTTACTTTTACTCTTGTAATTTATAGCATTAACGCATGTTTTCTTCTGGCAACATGTATCTACAGAAGGAATTAGCTAATGAATGTTTTTAGCCTTATGAACTTGAGTGGTGTTGAGCAGTGTTTTGCTCTGTCTTCCCCAGTACATGGTGTTGTAGAGCTGAGAGCAGCCACTAATGACCTTTAGCTGTGCTGGCAGGTTTTAAGTGTGATCAGTGGGTATATGTTTAATCGTGTTGTCCTCTGCCCCAGGAGATTACAGTAACGATACCAATTAGCCCAATCTCATTAGCCTAGAAGACTCCACTGACTCTCACATACACATTAAGGGCCCTGCCTAATCTGACAGTTCTGAAGTGGGCTGTTGGTGTACGGTGTGTGTGTGTGTTCACGGTATACCCTGGCCTTTGGGCATTGTGGTGTGTACGTATGTCTTCTCTCTAAGTATGTATGCCTTGTGTGTGTGGACCTGTTCTGTATGTGTGTATGTCCTGTGTCTGTGTGTGTAAGGCTATAAGCTTAATTACTAGTCAGGGATCAGCCCCACAGAGCGGCTGTGTAATCCAGCTCTGTGTTTTCCTCCTCTGAGTCCTCTTACTGGGTGCATAAACCATATAACTTTCATGTGTGTTTGGACTTCTCTCCCCCCTGATGGTTCATTTATGAATTCCTGAGAGATGGGAAGCTGCGCTCCACTCACTATCTCAGGTGTAAAGCCCTATGTTTCCCCTTTTTCACTCACTCACTCTCTCTCTCTTTCTCTCTCCCTTTCTCTCTTTCTCTCTCTCCTTCCTCCTCAGCCCTTTCTCTCTCGCGCTCTCTCTCTCCTTCCTCCTCAGCCCTAGCCTTTCTCTCTCTCTCTCTCTCTCCCTCTCTCTCTCTCCCCTCTCTCTTTTCCAGGCCCAGGTCTTATTAGTGCCTATTAAAGATCAGAGGGGTAAGGGGGAAGTGTCCAGCTGCTCAGGGTGCTGCGCTGTGTTATATTTGGAATCTTTAGACTGTCCCGCTGGCGCTCCACAACACTTTATTATGTCACAGAGTTTATTAGAGCACTGGTGGGACAGCGTCGGTTTGTATTGACGTTACTGTGGGATGGAGACATAAATGACTTCCTGTTTCAGGGCATGGAGGAGAGGAGCAGCATGGTCGCAGGTTTCACTTTCCAGATAAAACAGAGAGGGGCTCGCTGACTTACTTCCTCTCTTCCTCTGGTCCCACTGGTGCAGCAGGCCTAAACATGGCTTCCTAAATGTAGCAGTTGTACATAAACATTGACTACATGGAAAATGTGTGATTTTAGGGATTTGGGGGATGTTGGTCTTGGTGTTATACCCTCAGCGATGACATTTGCTTTGTCATGTGCCAACTTCCAGTAACAGATGAAAATGTATACTAATTTTGAAAAAGTGTTTTTTATTTTTGAAATTATTTTTATTTATGTCACATTTATTTAACCAGGTAGGCCAGTTGAGAACACCTTTATTTAACCAGGTAGGCCAGTTGAGAACACCTTTATTTAACCGGGTAGGCCAGTTGAGAACACCTTTATTTAACCAGGTAGGCCAGTTGAGAACACCTTTATTTAACCAGGTAGGCCAGTTGAGAACACCTTTATTTAACCAGGTAGGCCAGTTGAGAACACTTTTATTTAACCAGGTAGGCCAGTTGAGAACACCTTTGATTTAACCAGGTAGGCCAGTTGAGAACACCTTTATTTAACCAGGTAGGCCAGTTGAGAACACTTTTATTTAACCAGGTAGGCCAGTTGAGAACACCTTTATTTAACCAGGTAGGCCAGTTGAGAACACTTTTATTTAACCAGGTAGGCCAGTTAGGAACACCTTTATTTAACCAGGTAGGCCAGTTGAGAACACCTTTATTTAACCAGGTAGGCCAGTTGAGAACACCTTTATTTAACCAGGTAGGCCAGTTGAGAACACCTTTATTTAACCAGGTAGGCCAGTTGAGAACACATTTATTTAACCAGGTAGGCCAGTTGAGAACACATTTATTTAACCAGGTAGGCCAGTTGAGAACACATTTATTTAACCAGGTAGGCCAGTTGAGAACACCTTTATTTAACCAGGTAGGCCAGTTGAGAACACCTTTATTTAACCAGGTAGGCCAGTTGAGAACACATTTATTTAACCAGGTAGGCCAGTTGAGAACACCTTTATTTAACCAGGTAGGCCAGTTGAGAACACCTTTATTTAACCAGGTAGGCCAGTTGAGAACACCTTTATTTAACCAGGTAGGCCAGTTGAGAACACCTTTATTTAACCAGGTAGGCCAGTTGAGAACAAGTTCTCATTTACAACTGCGACCTGGCCAAGATAAAGCAAAGCAGTGCGACAAAAACAACAACACAGAGTTACACATGGGATAAACAAACATACACTCAATAATACAATAGAAAAAGTATATTTATTTATTTTACAGACACATCTGGTTTAGAATAATATAAATGGTCCACGTTATGACAAAACAGAAAATAATTAAGAAATTCTGAAAATATTTTATGCATATTTTAAATTGTTCACCTGGTTAATGTTACACAAATATTTATTTGAGGTGGAACATTGTGTTTGAATTAACCCCTTGTAAAAATCTCCCTCTCTCCTTTAATGTCATGCTAATGTCTTCCCCCTTTTCTCACAGTGGGTCTCATTAGGTTAGGATTAACACAGGATTATATTACTGTAGCCATGGGCTACTTACTCTAGTTACCCCTCTATCCCACTACACCAATATCTCCAGGACCTTCTCCGTGATTTCATTTTGAACGCCTCAGATGACTTTAAACAGGCAAGGGTATCTGAGCCCTGGCAGCTAATCAAAGAAAAATAACTGGAGGATGGCTTTGATAACAGAGCACTTTTCACACGCACCCAGCGTAAGCCATGTTTATGTACTGTCCTCTGCTGCAGGAAATTAAAGCTGTCGTCTACACTGTGTTTAGAGTAATTGGTCATTTTGTGTTATTCACATATTGTCAGGCTTCTACAGTTTCGCTCTACCTGTTATTGTAGAAAATAATTACTTTCGAGTTCAGATGATTTGAGGGATGGCAGATATTATATCCTTCTCTCTCTCTCTCTCTCTCTCTCTCTCTCTCTCTCTCTCTCTCTCTCTCTCTCTCTCTCTCTCTCTCTCTCTCTCTCTCTCTCTCTCCAGACTTGGCCGACGAGTGAACGTCAAGGTGCGGAACAGGGTGTGTGTCTCACTGGCATACACACCATGTCAAACTGAATTAAAGACGTCTTACTTAACACACAGGCCATTCGATCCGAGGGCTGACAATGATGCCATCAAATCCACAGTATGTGGCACCACTATACCAAACCTCAAGACTTTTCTTGTTGTAGGTGTTGTTATTGTTGCCTCTCTGGTTGTCATCTTATTGTTTGGGTGATATGAGGAAATCTAAAGAAAGATGAGGATGAGGAAAACGTCTCCGCAATATACACAAAATGTCTGTGATTGGTTCCATCTCTGTATCTGTCACCATATTCCTACAGCAAAATCAAAACATTTTGCTGGTTGAATTCAAAAACATGGTGCTGAGTGCAGCAAAATAAATTGCCATCTTTGGTTTATTTGTGTGCATTGTAAACATACCTAACAGCCACGAGGCCAGAAGACAACAGAGAAGGGATTTCAGTTACCCTTCTAAAGTCAAGCAGCAATGTAACGAGGTCTGCCAAAATGACACTCAAGTAAGTTGTAATGACTACATTGTTTTTTCTCCCACCCTTCTTCCAAGTAGCTGGCACACAGAAGCTGGCGGCTCACGGATGTCTGTGTGTCTGTGTGCTCAGAGAACTTAAGGAGTTTTGAAAGTTAAAAGAAGGCTTTTTCTTCCCGGATCCTGTGATGTTTCTCTGCCTTCTCTTTTGTGTTGAGCCTGGTAGACGATGCTATTATGTTAGAGGAAGTAATATGGTTGTGACATCCTTCACTACCTATTTGAAAAGCACATTCGGCAGCTCGGCAGTGTTGTGAGTAGCAGTGCAACGCCTTTTCTTAACAAATGCACTTTTCCCTCACGTGCACTTTCAAGACATCTTGTTAAACACAAAAGGAGCAGCAAGCAGCTTCTGTGGGACAAAAAGAAAGACAAAAAAATGAGCGATGTGGGGAAAATATCTAACTTTGAAAAATGATTCTAAACGTGCTGTATGCCAGGTAGATACACGAACGTCTACTCGTATTTCACGTGTAACACCTGAAACGGTGCTGTTAGTGGGCTGAAAGGCTGACCTTGAATCGTCTCCTGTCAGCATCGTGTTAGTACTCCTGCTTCCTGTCTAGGTGTTAGTACTGCTTCCTGTCTAGTTGTGCTACCATCATGACATTGTTTATTAACTTTGATTTGTCTGCTACAGTATCGACAGAAGATCTTCCTCTCTGTACTCCCTCCCTATCGTAAATCTTTCTCGTTAGCTATACGTATAGCTAGCAGATGAGCTACTTCAGTGTTTTTATATGCGAAGAGCTGCCCTTGTGGTTGTTCCTATGCATGGCAGTTATTGATATGCAGCTCTAATGATGTGCAGTACCTCTGCTAGTGGCACTTAGAGAAACATTGATTAAATGTGTTTTTAAGGGTCACCAGCACCCATTAGAATTAGCGTGCGCCCGCGAACCGCTTGTCATGCATGTCACACGGTCTCTCTCTCTTCCAGCTCTCCTCCTGTTCTCTCCATCTGGGGAGGGCTTGTCCATACTGGGCTCTGGTCCGCTCAGTGTGGCACATCAAACCCTATAAAGGGAATCATTTATGTGCCACTCCCCATTACTGAACAGCATGGAGACAGCTAATGAGGGACCACGGCAAAAGGAATATTTCCACCACTTTGCTTCTAGACGACACTGGCACAGAAAGAAACCCATGCAGGAGTCTTCTGGGAATCATTGTTTTTTTGAGGAGGGTAAAAAGAACAAAAGCAATGTGTGATTTTTCCCCCCGCATTCTCTCCATCTTCTTCTCTTTTTTAGCCGTTAGTGCTATACCTCAGTTACGGCAACAGCTTGAGGTGAAGACTGCAAAACACACACAATTTTGTTAGTGTGAATATATGATGATGGTGTGTGTCTGTTTGTGTGTGTGTGTGTGTGGGGGGTTCTGTGTGAATAGAATATATGTTTGCAGTAGATTCCTGGTTCCAGGAGTGTTCTGGCAGGTGCATATGTATGACCGTGTGTGTGTGTGTGGGTGCACCTGCTTGCGAGTGCGAATGTACATACGTGTGTGCGCGCTCCTGCATGTGTACGCGCATCGTCGTAAGTGTGTGTGTGCCCCCGTGCGTTTGTGTATAGAGGTCTAGTGTTGCTGATAAAAAGGTAGCTGTGACATTTCCAATTTGCCATGCACCAGCCCACTCCATCTCCTTCCCTGCTGCCTCTTACATGGTAGAGTAAGCCTCTAGGATTGACAATAATTACAGCCCGCATAAAATGAAGAGGGTAATATGAACACAGCTTTGCTATAATTGCCTTTTCATTATTTGCTAACAGTGAGCTATTCAGTCATAAGAAAGAGATTGCATAGTAATTGGCTGACAATGAGAAGCTGGGGCTCTGTTCAGTTGCTGTGGTAATTTCTGTGTTGCTGTGAAGGTTTTTTGGGGGGCTTTTTATAAAAAATCTGAAGCATTAAACTGTAATTTAAAACTACAATTTCCAGCATGAATGAAAATCTTGGTATTAACATGAGCTCCTATTTAGAGTGGAACATCCTATTAGCTGCATTAGCACTAGTTGGTAAGTTTCCATATGGGCTGACTCTAAACCAAATGGGGTTTAGACAGCTTTGTTTCTCTCTCAGTCAGTCTCATACTGAACCACACAGACAACAGTTATGGTGTTTGGGAAAATACCCTCCTGTTTGTGGTGTGTGTGTGTCTGTGGGAAAACCAGAGTGATGCAATAGGCTTAACTAAGGAAACACAAGCACATACAAGCACACACACACACATTATTTCAGCATCATCATATTCGTGTCCACTTATGATTTAATGAAGGCATAACTGGGCAGCTCTTCCTCTGTTAATATGAGCAGCACACAGCATTTAGTCTGTTCTGTTGTACCGAGGCAACGTGACAATAGATAGGCCGGTACATCCGATAATGATTTCCAAAGCAATCCATCTCCTATATTACATCAGAAAGGGTTGGCAGCGCTGCGACGGGAGACCAATGTTAATTTGTCTAAATAGGATTTTGAGGTTATGGCTGGGGCTCTGGAGATGCAGCTACAATATAATCTCAAGGACAATAGAACAAGGCGTAGCAGCCTTGTGGTGTGTGTGTGTGTGTGTCTGGTTGGAGACACAGAGGATGCAGCGGTATTGCTGATCCTTTATAAAAAATAAAAGCCCTCTCAGGTGTTGGGCAGATATGGGTTCAAGCCAGCTCTCCCAGTTCCAGGGCCATTTTGATTATTCCATCCTGGCTGTCAGCACTCAGCAAATGGAACAAGGGAGACATGCAAAGCTGAGTAATGTTGTTGGGTTTTTGTGTGTGAGAGAAAGAGGGAGAAAAAGAGGGACAGAGAGAAAGAGTGCGAGAGAGGCCCAGGACGTACTAGTTTTGGGAGGGAAAGTGGATATAACATGGAATTCCTGTGAAATGATTGTTTGTGGAAAGCTCAAATCAAATCAAATCAAATTTTATTTGTCACATACACATGGTTAGCAGATGTTAATGCGAGTGTAGCGAAATGCTTGTGCTTCTAGTTCCGACAATGCAGTAATAACGAGCAAGTAATCTAACTAACAATTCCAAAAAAAACTACTGTCATACACAGTGTAAGGGGATAAAGAATATGTACATAAGGATATATGAATGAGTGATGGTACAGAGCAGCATAGGCAAGATACAGTAGATGATATCGAGTACAGTATATACATATGAGATAAGTATGTAAACCAAGTGGCATAGTTAAAGTGGCTAGTGATACATGTATTACATAAGGATGCAGTCGATGATATAGAGTACAGTATCAACGTATGCATATGAGATGAACAATGTAGGGTAAGTAACATTATATAAGGTAGCATTGTTTAAAGTGGCTAGTGATATATTTACATAATTTCCCATCGATTCCCATGATTAAAGTGGCTGGAGTAGAGTCAGTGTCATTGACAGTGTGTTGGCAGTAGCCACTCAATGTTAGTGGTGGCTGTTTAACAGTCTGATGGCCTTGAGATAGAAGCTGTTTTTCAGTCTCTCGGTCCCAGCTTTGATGCACCTGTACTGACCTCGCCTTCTGGATGGCAGCGGGGTGAACAGGCAGTGGCTCGGGTGGTTGATGTCCTTGATGATCTTTATGGCCTTCCTGTAGCATCGGGTGGTGTAGGTGTCTTGGAGGGCAGGTAGTTTGCCCCGGTGATGCGTTGTGCAGACCTCACTACCCTCTGGAGAGCCTTACGGTTGAGGGCGGTGCAGTTGCCATACCAGGCGGTGATACAGCCCGCCAGGATGCTCTCGATTGTGCATCTGTAGAAGTTTGTGAGTGCTTTTGGTGACAAGCCGAATTTCTTCAGCCTCCTGAGGTTGAAGAGGCGCTGCTGCGCCTTCCTCACGATGCTGTCTGTGTGAGTGGACCAATTCAGTTTGTCTGTGATGTGTATGCCGAGGAACTTAAAACTTGCTACCCTCTCCACTACTGTTCCATCGATGTGGATGGGGGTGTTCCCTCTGCTGTTTCCTGAAGTCCACAATCATCTCCTTAGTTTTGTTGACGTTGAGTGTGAGGTTATTTTCCTGACACCACACTCCGAGGGCCCTCACCTCCTCCCTGTAGGCCGTCTCGTCGTTGTTGGTAATCAAGCCTACCACTGTTGTGTCGTCCGCAAACTTGATGATTGAGTTGGAGCGTGCATGGCCACGCAGTCGTGGGTGAACAGGGAGTACAGGAGAGGGCTCAGAACGCACCCTTGTGGGGCCCCAGTGTTGAGGATCAGCGGGGAGGAGATGTTGTTGCCTACCCTCACCACCTGGGGGCGGCCCGTCAGGAAGTCCAGTACCCAGTTGCACAGGGCGGGGTCGAGACCCAGGGTCTCGAGCTTGATGACGAGCTTGGAGGGTACTATGGTGTTGAATGCCGAGCTGTAGTCGATGAACAGCATTCTCACATAGGTATTCCTCTTGTGGGGCTGGCCTAGTGTTTATTTGGAATGGGCTGGTTGGAGCATCGTGACTCTGTGGGATCCTGTCTCCTCTCCCAGGCATCTCCCATAAGCCTACTATACCACTACATCAGCCAGCTAGCAGGCCCTCTACTCCTCTAACACAACTCTCAATCAATCAAGATTTATCTTATGCAGTATACATCGCATGACACAGAGCTCTTCAGTGGTTGGTAGTAGGAGTCGTTTAGCACAAGTGTTTGCATGAGAAGAAATAAATAACATTCACTTCACAGTGTTCCTATCATTGGATGGCCATGATGTTAGCCAGGCATTAACACACGTTTAGAAAGCAGCAAAACATAAAGACAAGACTAGTGGAGATCGATGAGACATGGAAACAACAACAACAACGAGAGAGAGAGAGAGAGAGAGAGAGAGAGAGAGAGAGAGAGAGAGAGAGAGAGAGAGTATTTTCAGAGAGCACTAAAACTATTACCAGGAGAGAGAGAGAGAGTAGATGAGAGAGCTAAAGAGAGAGAGAGAGAGAGAGAGAGAGAGAGAGAGAGAGAGAGAGAGAGAGAGAGAGAGAGAGAGAGAGAGAGAGAGATATATATACACACACAGAGAGAGTGAGGGAGAGATATATACACACACACACACAGAGAGTGAGGGAGAGATATATACACACACACACAGAGAGAGTGAGGGAGAGATACACACACACAGAGAGTGAGGGAGAGATACACACACACAGAGAGAGAGAGATACACACACACACAGAGAGAGAGAGAGAGCGAGATACACACACACACACAGAGAGAGAGAGATACACACACACACACACACACACACAGAGAGTTAGGTTGATATGATGGCTGAGGATGATTATGAAGCTAGTGAGAGAGAGAGAGAGAGAGAGAGAGAGAGAGAGACACACACACACACACACACAGAGAGAGAGAGAGAGAGAGAGAGAGAGAGCGAGAGAGATACACACACGCACAGAGAGAGAGAGAGAGATACACACACACAGAGAGAGAGAGATAGAGTTAGGTTGATATGGTGGCTGAGGATGATTATGAAGCTACTGTAGTAATACCATTGATATCCCATCCTCACTTTTCTCTTCCCTCCTCTCACCCTTCTCCTCCCTGATCAACAGACCCATATTACAGCCAGCCAGGGGCTCTCTCGTTTGAGGTTCTGGTCGGTGTCATAATTATCTAACACAACGGGGCTGCTTCTCTTATTAGTAATTAGCTCCCACCAAACTGATTGGTATGGCTTCCTGTTCTCATCCCTTTTAATGTTTCAACATTTACTTTGTGCTTGAAGGATTTGTTTGTATATATCTTGTGTGATGAGCGCTTTTCAAGTAATTGGCTCCTGAGGGACAGCACTTTCTAACAGTTAAAGAATAATTACAGCCCTATGAAATGTTAAACTGCCCTCGCTGTCTTTCGCAGGGGCCTAATTGCATGCAACAAGTAAGGCAGGCATTTCATTTTGTTCATCACAGGGACAGACTGAACTTTCATGGAAACACACAGAAATGTTGTAGAGTGGTAAATACCCTCACATATGGTAATTTTGTAGGACACCAAAGCAGTTTTGAAAGGCAGAGCTCTCATTGAAAGCGATGCCGGTAGCTTGTTTTTTTCTTGTTGTGGAGTGGGGTGTGAGCGCTGGGTGTCTGTGGGCTGTTCTGCTCTAATGGAGTTTTGCATATATTTATTATAAAGCCGTGAGAAGGAGAAAATACACTTATTTACCATAAAAATGCCTTTAAAAAATTACTGTGTTTTTCTACTCATTGTCTTTGGGATGCAGGTTGAAAAGCTTTGCTTTACTTCTCTGTTGTTGTTGTTTTGAATATATGGGAAGCAGATTCAAATCTAATAGGTCTTTGAACTGAAAGACTTTTGTTGTTTTTCTCTCTGCTCGATGATTAGATATTTTAATATTAGATATAAGAACCATTGAGAAATGTAAATGTAGGCTTAAAAAACATGTAGAGTTAATAGAGGAAATTATAATTCTCCTGGCTATTTCATAAAACATTCATTATTCAAAAGAGAGAAAAAAAGGCAAATGAACTAATAGGGAAATATCATTTTGGCCTAATTTATTTATGATATAGCTGAGTGGAATTCTATGAAGTAGAGAGTGTGTCTGGTATTCCTCATTTTTATTTGTTTATCATTTTGTGGATGTGTATTGAGAGCCTACAGTATATGTATGCAAGCATGTGTGTCTGGCAGGTCATATTTGAATGCACGTATGTATCTCCTTTTACTGCTAAAGCCTGTCTGTGTCTAAATTATAATGTGTTCATTTCTTTGTTTTTTCTCTAACAGATTGGTCAGCACAACATGGCAGGAGATAAAAAGGCCTAGGAAGTTACTTTCCTGAGATGCAGACGTGTTTGTCCTTTAAATGACATAGCAGTCTGAACCTCTTTTATATCATTTTTTTGCCAAATCATTTTGCAGGATGTAACTTTTTTATAATGACGTTTAAATCTATTTAGACAGACAAATCAAGGATAGGTTAAATGGTTGGATGGTAATTCACAACAGTAAATACATGAGGGGATTCCTCTCACCCTTTATCTGTTATGAACAGTGGGTCAAACGGTTGGTGACGTCTTCACACGTGCAGAAACGGAAGATTATTCAGACAACCTGTCAGTCCACAGAGACAATGACTATGAATTGAAAAGCATCATGTATTTTTCCATACTTGTGTATTCAGAATATAAATACAGTATACTGGATATTTATTTACTTTAAGACCACTAATATTCTGGCCATTGTAGTAGCACAAATACTGTGCATTGATTTTGATCCAGCGAGGGCCTGGCTAAAGGCACCATTGATTTTGATCCAGCGAGGGCCTGGCTAAAGGCACCATTGATTTTGATCCAGCGAGGGCCTGGCTAAAGGCACCATTGATTTTGATCCAGCGAGGGCCTGGCTAAAGGCACCATTGATTTTGATCCAGCGAGAGCCTGGCTAAAGGCACCTTTGATTTTGATCCAGCGAGGGCCTGGCTAAAGGCACCATTGCTTTTGATCCAGCGAGGGCCTGGCTAAAGGCACCTTTGATTTTGATCCAGCGAGGGCTAAAGGCACCACTGATTTAAGAGGAGTGGATGGGCGTTGTGGTCTGCATGCCTCACATTCCTCCCCGAATACGGTCCTGCTCCTCCCTGACGGACCGACGGACAGGGGAACAATGTTGGTATTGCTGCAGACAATGATAGTGAGAGAGAGAAAGAGAGAGAAAGAGGGAATAAGATTGGGGAAGCGAGAGAGAGAGAAAGAGAAAGAGAGAGAGAGGGGGGGGGAGGGGTGAAGGATTGAAAAGGCTGACCCTTCAAAATGGTTTTCATCTCAGCATAACCCCTCTCTAACACTCCCCTTATATCCCATGGTCGTACTGAGGCTATAGCCCTCTTACTGTAGCTATCAGTAGATCCTGTCTGCTCTGTCCTACAGGTCTCTCCAACCATCAACTATCAACTTCTAATAACCCATGACTAGCTATTTCCCTCTCCTTCTCTCCATCCCTCCACATCCCATTCTGGATTGCAGGTTGTGTAACGTGGTAATGCACTCAAGTGAATTACAAGTGAGGGCTCAGTAGCTTAGTATTGGCAGCAGGCAGCCCTGGCATGCCATCGTTGTGCCCAGTGGGCCCTTTGTAAATAAAATGTTATTTCACGGTTCCATATTTCATGCCCTGTGTGCACAGAGGGCTCAGCGGTGCCATACCTACCTACCTCACTAGATATCAGATCTCTCTCTCTCGCTCTGTGTCTCTCTCAGTACAGGACTCAATCACTAGTACAGCACCCCTCGTAGGCTGTGCTAGCTACACCACTCCATGCTGCCATGCTGCCTCACATACTGATTGAGATGAGAGGATATGGTGCAGAACCATGCAGTTATAATATTGGTGCTCTCTATAATCTCTTATGGTTGTCATTATTCCTGGAGTCAGTGATGTGTTTTATCGAGCTGTTACACTGATGGTGATATGATAGTTAGGGATATAGTCATGTTGGGCTTTGAGTGACATGTCAAAACCTCTGATGAATCTTGTGTAAATTATGAAAATATGTCGAACTACAAAAAAAACAGATATTTTTGTAAAAACTGTATGTGTTTTGAATTGCAATAAAGTAATAGCTAGGTTTAGAGAATTAAACAGACAAACATAAAGTGAAAACAAAGAAACAAACAGATGATGGCCAGATGATGTCAAAATGATGGCCAGATGATGGCCAGATGATGGCCAGATGATGGCCAGATGATAGCCAGATGATGGCCAGATAATGGCCAGTTTGTTGCCAGATGATGGCCAGATAATGTCCAGATGATGTCCAGACTATGACCAGATAATGGCAAGATGATGTCCAGATAATGGCCAGATAATGTCCAGTTTCTTGCCAGATGATGGCCAGATAATGTCCAGATTATGACCAGATGATGTCCAGATAATGTCCAGATAATGTCCAGATGATGTCCAGATAATGGCCATATGAAGGCCAGATAATGTCCAGATAATGGCCAGATGAAGGCCAGATAATGGCAAGATGCTGTCCAGATTATGACCAGATGATGGCCAGATGATGGCCAGATGATGTCCAGACTATGACCAGATGATGGCCAGATGATGTCCAGATAATGTCCAGATTATGACCAGATGATGGCCAGATAATGTCCAGATGATGTCCAGTTTATGACCAGACGATGGCCAGATAATGGCCAGATGATGGGCAGATGCATCAGAAAGAGCATGTCTATTGAGTTACATGTTTTCCCACTTGCCCCTGAGTGTGTCTGTGATTTCCCAGAAGATACAGGTGTGGACTGTGAAGAGCCTGGGCTCTAGAAGTGTTATCTACTACGACTGATTGGGTTCATCTGCACCTAGCCTATGAAGACAGACTGGTTAAACGGTTGTTTATACAGACCAAAGCTATACAATAACACTTGCAAAGGTGTCAGCATTACCGATAGGAAGTGGTGTATGTAAATACAGGAATCATTTTATTTTTATTACAAATAACAGAACTTTGTATAATGGTAAGTACAGCAATTTCAATTATTTTATTGCTATAAATCTTTTGAACCATTTAGATCCATTTGGATAGTTCTACCATTTGTAAAGCACTGTAGCCTATTTGGGGATGCGTTGGTAGGTACATTGGCAGGCTAAATGAGATGAACTGAGCGATATCACTAACAGGTCCATGGTTTTCCAGGCTATTAGATGAATCTAGCTTGTGATCCACCATGGGGAAGAGATGCAACCCATGGCTAAACAAACCTCTCTTTGTTTCAGGGTGTGCTGACTGATCTCCATTGAGCGGAGAAGGGTAAACACTGGTAGCTCTATAGAGATACACATTGTCAACACACTGCACTCATTAACTATAATGAGATGTTATGAGGAGCCCTTGAGCTCATTGTGTGGCTTCTAGAGGATAACCGGCCCTGCTATTGTTGTTGTTGTTTCTGCAAGGCAAATCTTGGCTTTAAGATTGAAAAAAAAAACACTGCCTGCGTTCTTCTATTCTTTCTTCCCCTCAGATCCCCCACCTAACCATTCACCGACCGACAAGTCGCCTCAGGGATAGCTGTTAGTTTCTGAAAATGCTCTGCTCTGTTTCCCTCTCTTCTCTCACCCCTCTGCTTGCCTTGTGTTTGCCCCTGCCTTTCAAGTGCTATTCCTCCTATTGCTGTAGGTATGGGGGTCTAATCTGTGTTTCTGTGGCCTTTCAGAGGTGGCACACCTCACCTTAATCCTGTGTGGTTGGCCATGGCTGTTAGCCCCCCCCACCCCCGCTCTCTCTCCAGCTAAGTCTTTAATGAGTCTGACACCGACCTCACACTGGGGTCAGACTGACCTTTCCTTTCTTTGAGTTTCAAACGCCAGGCGTTCCACCTGACCAGCATGCCCGCTCACTCTGCTTGCTAGTACTGGCCAACCAAGCCTGTGCTGTGTGCAGAGCCCCTACTAGCTAGCTCTAGCTAAGCCTTAACCATGGATCCTGTGCTGTGTGCAGAGCCCCTACTAGCTAGCTCTAGCTGAGCCTTAACTATGGAGCCTGTGCTGTGTGCCCCTACTAGCTAGCTCTAGCTAAGCCTTAACCATGGATCCTGTGCTGTGTGCAGAACCCCTACTAGCTAGCTCTAGCTGAGCCTTAACTATGGAGCCTGTGCTGTGTGCAGAGCCCCTACTAGCTAGCTCTAGCTAAGCCTTAACTATGGAGCCTGTGCTGTGTGCAGAGCCCCTACTAGCTAGCTCTAGCTAAGCCTTAACTATGGAGCCTGTGCTGTGTGCAGAGCCCCTACTAGCTAGCTCTAGCTAAGCCTTAACTATGGAGCCTGTGCTGTGTGCAGAGCCCCTACTAGCTAGCTCTAGCTAAGCCTTAACTATGGAGCCTGTGCTGTGTGCAGAGCCCCTACTAGCTAGCTCTAGCTAAGCCTTAACTATGGAGCCTGTGCTGTGTGCAGAGCCCCTACTAGCTAGCTCTAGCTAAGCCTTAACTATGGAGCCTGTGCTGTGTGCAGAGCCCCTACTAGCTAGCTCTAGCTAAGCCTTAACTATGGAGCCTGTGCTGTGTGCAGAGCCCCTACTAGCTAGCTCTAACCAAGCCTTAACTATGGAGCCTGTGCTGTGCACAGTGTGTGCAGACTTTAGCCACCGTCCGTTCCACTTTTCTTCCCAGCAGCCTCCTTACTTTTTCTTCATGTGTCATTGAAGGCGCTATTGTGGTAGCTAGCCACCGTCGCTATGCTGCAGAGCACTGCATTCCGACCCTAATTAGGAACGGGACACAGGATACTCTTAAAGCCGGGGAGGGGAGTGTATGAGGCTCTGACATGCATGGCTAGTGTAGCCTCTTTGACGACAATGAGTGGCTTCACCTTGGCTGCTAATTGGCCCAGCTCGGATCTCTCTCTCTGGCTGGCTGCTGGTAGTGGAGTCTTCAGGCAGCCAGTCTCCAGCAGACTATGCCTATGTCGCAAATGACACCCTATTTCCTATTTAGTGCACTACTTTTAACCAGAGCCTGTGGGTAGTGTACTATAAAAGGAATAGGGTGCCATTTGGAGTGCAAAACTGTCTTTTATTCTCTTCTCTCCGCACTGATTGGAAACGATCTCAATTTGATGACAGTTTGTTGAGATTTTTCAGCCGGCTGCATGCAGCTTGACACCCCAAATTAGATTCTCCTATACGGTGGTTTTACATTAGACAAACATTTGTGCGGACCAACGGGAGATGCCAGCTTTTGTTTGGATGGGTTCCTTCTAACAGAGTGCAGAGTAGAGTGGAGTGGAATGCTGGAGCGAGCTGCAGAAAGAAATAGACATGTTTGCTCATTTGTGCGTGTTTGGAGACAGTGTCTGTTTGAAAGAAGGTGTATATCTGTAACAATGCAATTAATTCATTCAAATCCTGTTGTTTAGAGAATGTTGTTTAGAAACCCCTAAAGTTGATAGATGACCTACACCCACCATACAGCCATATAGGAGTGGGGAATGCAGAGGTCCAGGTTTACCAAAAGACATGAATGGATTTGGGGAGGACTCTCTCTCCTCCTTGTCTTTGTTACAGGTGTGCTCACTGATAAGCATCCTGAGGTGAGATATGCTCACCACATCGCCCACATATTTCCATCATGCGGCCTTTTAATTTTCAGAATAAAAGCCCCCTCACACCCCCTCCACTTATCTCTTCTGCAATCTCTGCCCTTTCAAAGCCTAACTAACCAGGTTTCAAATGGCCTCTTCAGCCGGTTACAAGATGTAGCTCATCTCTCTCCCACACCCACAGCAAGGTCACACTCTTTTAAATTCATTTGGTGGGAGGAAGAAAGAGAGGAGGAGAAGGGGAGGGTGCTGAGAGCAGAACAAGGGCCTGTCCTTTGCTGGAGGTCACTCCCAAAGCCAGTCATCATATTCAGCTGGATAAGGGGAATGGGAGAGAGATAAGTGTGTGTGTGTGTGTGTGTGTGTGTGTGTGTGTGTGTGTGTGTGTGTGTGTGTGCGTTCGTTCGTCCGTCCGTCCGTCTGTCTGTCCGTTCGTCCGTCTGGTCTCTGTGGAGGTACAGGTACTGAATCATTACCTTATCCACACCGTTGGCTATTCTGAGGGGTTTTCTGTAATAAGAGGGGCTTTGTACTTCAGCCTTCAGCCTTTGTGTCTGCTGGGCATGTCAGAATAATCGGTTAATCACAGGGCCATCATAAGGAGGAGTGGAGAGGGATGCTACACTGCACAGGAAGTACAGATTTACTGTACATTACATCATTAAATTAGGATGATTGTTTATATACCTGCAGATATATACTGTAAGTAATACATCAGCATAGGTGATATAAGTCGTATTTTCAGCATAGGGGATATAACTAATATATTCAGCATAGGTGATATAACTATATATTCAGCATAGGTGATATAAATAATATATTCAGCATAGGTAATATAACTAATATATTCAGCATAGGTAATATAACTATATATTCAGCATAGGTAATATAACTATATATTCAGCATAGGTAATATAACTATATATTCAGCATAGGGGATATGACTAATATATTCAGCATAGGGGATATAACTAATATATTCAGCATAGGGGATATAACTAATATATTCAGCATAGGGGATATAACTAATATATTCAGCATAGGGGATATAACTAATATATTCAGCATAGGGGATATAACTAATATATTCAGCATAGGTAATATAACTAATATATTCAGTATAGGTGTTATAACTAATATATTCAGCATAGGGGATATAACTAATATTTTCAGCATAGGGGATATAACTAATATATTCAGCATAGGTGATATAACTAATATATTCAGCATAGGTAATATAACTATATATTCAGCATAGGGGATATAAATAATATATTCAGCATAGGGGATATAACTAATATATTCAGCATAGGTGATATAACTATATATTCAGCATAGGTGATATAACTAATATATTCAGCATAGGGGATATAACTAATATATTCAGCATAGGGGATATAACTAATATATTCAGCATAGGGGATATAACTAATTTATTCAGCATAGGGGATATAACTAATATATTCAGCATAGGTAATATAACTATATATTCAGCATAGGTAATATAACTGGTAATATAACTATATATTCAGCATAGGTAATATAACTATATATTCAGCATAGGGGATATGACTAATATATTCAGCATAGGGGATATAACTAATATATTCAGCATAGGTAATATAACTAATATATTCAGTATAGGTGATATAACTAATATATTCAGCATAGGGGATATAACTAATATTTTCAGCATAGGGGATATAACTAATATATTCAGCATAGGTGATATAACTAATATATTCAGCATAGGTAAAATAACTATTTATTCAGCATATGTGATATAACTATATATTCAGCATAGGGGATATAACTATATATTCAGCATAGGTGACGTAACTAATATATTCAGTACAGGGGATATAACTAATATATTCAGCCTAGGTGTGTCACGCCCTGGTCTAAGTATTTTGTGTTTTTCTTCATGTATTGGGTCAGGCCAGGGTGTTGGTGTGTATGTATTGGGATTGTAGCTAGTGGGGTTATCTAGCAAGGTCTATGGCTGTCTGGAGTGGTTCTCAATCAGAGGCAGGTGTTTATCGTTGTCTCTGATTGGGAACCATATTTAGGCAGCCATATTCTTTGAGTTTGTCGTGGGTGATTGTCCTTAGTGTCGTTGTTCCTATCTCTTTATTTTATTTACACAAGTATAGGATGTTTCGGTTTTCGTTACGTTCTTTGTTTTGTAGTGTTTTGTGTTTATTCGTGTTTCACGTTGTTCATTAAACATGGATCGCAATCTACACGCTGCATTTTGGTCCGACTATCCTTCACACCTAGAAAACCGTAACAGAATCACCCACCACCAACGGACCAAGCAGCGTGTCAACAGGCAGGAGCAGCCCAAAGAGGAGATGCGCTATAAGGATTTCTGGACATGGGAGGAAATCCTAAACGGAGAAGGACCCTGGGATCAGCCTGGAGAATATCGCCGCCCCAAAGAAGAACTGGAGGCGGCGAAAGCGGAGAGGTGCCGGTATGAAGAGGCAGCACGGCGACTCGGAAGAAAGCCTGAGAGTCAGCCCCAAAAATGTATTGGGGGGGGGGACCTGAGGAGTCAGACCTGAGCCAACTCTCCCTGTTTATCGTGAGGAGCCAAGGAGGAGACCAGAACCAGAGCTGGTGTTGGAGGTGAGCGAAACAGAGACTGTGAAGGAGTTAATGGGGAAATTGGAGGAGAGAGAAATGAGGGAGTTGCTGTGTTGGTGCTTTTTGCATGGAATTCGCCCGACGGAACGTGTCGGGGATTTGATGGCACCTGGGTTAGCGCTCCATACTCGTCCTGAGGTGCGTGTTAGTCGGCTGGTGAAGTTGGTGCCAGCCTCACGCACCAGGCCTCCTGTGCACATCCCTAGCCTTGCACGTCCTGTGCCAGCACTGCTCTCAAGATCTCCAGTACGCTTTCACGGTCTAGCCCATCCTGTGCCACCTCCACACTCCAGTCCTCCGGTAGCAGCTCCCCGCACCAGGCTTCCTGTGCGTGTTGGCAGCCAGAGCTGTCAGTCTGCATGGAGCAGCCAGAGCTGCCAGTCTGCAAGGAGCTGCCAGTCTGCACGGAGCTGCCAGTCTGCACGGAGCTGCCAGTCTGCACGGAGCTGCCAGTCTGTAAGGAGCTGCCAGTCTGTAAGGAGCTGCCAGTCTGCAAGGAGCTGCCAGTCTGCACGGAGCCGCCAGAGCTGCCAGTCTGTAAGAAGCCGCCAGAGCTGTCAGCCTACATGGAGCAGCCAGAGCCGCCAGTCAGCATGGAGCAGCCAGATCTTTCAGTCTGCCAGGATCCGCCAGTCGGCCAGACTCTTCCAGATCTGCCAGTCAGCCAGACTCTTCCAGATCTGCCAGTCAGCCAGACTCTTCCAGATCTGCCAGTCAGCCAGACTCTTCCAGATCTGCCAGTCAGCCAGACTCTTCCAGATCTGCCAGTCAACCAGACTCTTCCAGATCCGCCAGTCAACCAGACTCTTCCAGATCCGCCAGTCAGCCGGGATCTGCCAGAACTGCCAGTCGGCCAGGATCCGCCAGTCGGCCAGGATCCGCCAGATCCGCCAGTCAACCAGGATCTGCCAGTCAGCCAGGATCTGCCAGTCAGCCAGGATCTGCTGAAACCACCAGCCAGCAAGGATCTGGTAGATCTATCTATCTACCTGCCTGAGCTTTCTCTCGCTCCTGAGCTTTCTCTCGCTCCTGAGCTTTCTCTCGCTCCTGAGCTTTCTCTCGCTCCCGAGCTTTCTCTCACTCCCGAGCTTCCCCTCAGTCCCGAGCTTCCCCTCAGTCCCGAGCTGTCCTTCAGTCCCGATCTGCTCCTCAGTCCAGTGGGTTTCTGGGTGAGGACTACTAGGCCATGGTCGGCGGCGAGGGTGGACTCCAGGGACGCGAGGAGAGGGGACTAAGACATTGACTGAGTGGGTTCCACGTCCCGCGCCGGAGCCGCCACCATGGACAGACGCCCACCCGGACCCTCCTTATTGTTTTGAGGTGCGTTCGGGAGTCCGCACCTTAGGGGGGTTCTGTCACGCCCTGGTCTAAGTATTTTGTGTTTTTCTTCATGTATTGGGTCAGGCCAGGGTGTGGCATGGGGTTTTTGTATTGTGGTGTGTTTTGTCTTGGGGTTTTGGTGTGTATGTATTGGGATTGTAGCTAGTGGGGTTATCTAGCAAGGTCTATGGCTGTCTGGAGTGGTTCTCAATCAGAGGCAGGTGTTTATCGTTGTCTCTGATTGGGAATGTAGTATTGTACAATGTACTATTTTGACATTCTAACGTGACCATGTTGATACCTGAGCAACGTATTCACAAATGTGATCGATTTTAATTTACATAGCTGAATAATACTCCCTACAGGCATGCTGACATACTGTATTCAGCCAGATTGTCTCAGACTACTATTAGTGGAACCCTACAGGGGTAACAGTGGGGTATTATACCAAGGAGTCAGCTGCCTGTCCTGGTTGATTAGCTGCTTTACTGTTCTGAGGCAGCTTGCAGTGCTACAGACCATTTCAATTCTAGCAATATATACCATTGGATACTATGGATTCTGGATCTGTTCCTTGCACTGACACTATTGTACAGGTGAGTGTTTAACATTTTCAGTTCACTCTAGTACAAATGGTGGAACATTCTATACACATTATTGTGATGGGAATGCAAGTCGTTTCTGTTGAAGAGGCTATGGAACAGTACCATAGTTGTAGTACAGTACATTACCAGAGCTGGTGAGTAAGTAATCCACACAGACACAGATCAAAAGTGTATCCTTTGGTTTTGAGTTAGACCACAAGAGTAGGTTAGCATCCAGTAATCTGAGACTCCTGTGTTAGAGGAGTCAAACCAAACCTACCCTCTCAGGGTAAATGTACAAACCTACCCTCTCAGGGTAAATGTACAAATCTACCCTCTCTAAATGTACAAATCTACCCTCTCGGGGTAAATGTACAAATCTACCCTCTCGGGGTAAATGTACAAATCTACCCTCTCGGGGTAAATGTACATTGACAGGCAGAGAGGAGAGAGAAGAGAGAGAGGACCCTGGTTTTGGGGCTTGAGCCTTTCTGGTCCAAACCCCCATTGGTTTGGCTCCGTACTCCGTACATGCCTTAATAACTTGTACACCCCGGGTCTGCCAGAGGATGTCTGCATCCAAAAATACATCTTGACAGATGAAGAAAACATTCGTCTTTGTTTTGGTTAACTGTAAAAAATAACAATGACATGTTCCCAGGTTAGACTCATGATCTCTCCTCTCCCCTCCACTCCTCTTTACTCTCTCCCTTCTCTCCTTGCTTCTCTCCTCTTCTCTCCTCTCCTCTCTCCCCTTTCTCTCTTCTCTCCCCCTCTCCTTGCTTCTCTAGTCTCTCCTCTACTCTACTCTACTCTCTCCTCTTTCCTCTCCCCTCTCTCCTCTTCTCTCTCCTCTCCCCTCTCTCCTTGCTACTCTACTCTACTCTCTCCTCTCTCCTCCCCTCTCTCCTTGCTTCTCTAGTCTCTCCTCTACTCTACTCTCTCCTCTTTCCTCTCCCCTCTCTCCTCTTTTCTCTCTCCTCTCCCCTCTCCTTGCTTCTCTAGTCTCTACTCTACTCTACTCTCTGCTCTTTCCCTCTCCCCTCTCCTCTTTTCTCTCTCCTCTCCCCTCTCCTTGCTTCTCTAGTCTCTCCTCTACTCTACTCTCTCCTCTTTCCTCTCCCCTCTCTCCTCTTTTTCTCTCCTCTCCCTCTCTCTCCTTGCTTCTCTAGTCTCTCCTCTACTCTATTCTCTCCTCTTTCCTCTCTCCTCTCTCCTCTTTTCTCTCTCCTCTCCCCTCTCTCCTTGCTTCTATCATATCTTCTCTCCTCTCTCCTCTCTATTCTCTCCTCTTTCCTCTCCCCTCTCTCCTCTTTTCTCTCTCCTCTCCCCTCTCCTTGCTTCTCTCATCTCTTCTCTTCTCTCCTCTTTCCTCTCCCCTCTCTCCTCTTTTCTCTCTCCTCTCCCCTCTCCTTGCTTCTCTAGTCTCTCCTCTACTCTACTCTACTCCTCTTTCCTCTCCCCTCTTTTTTTCTCTCCTCTCCCCTCTCTCCTTGCTTCTCTAGTCTCTCCTCTACTCTATTCTCTCCTCTTTCCTCTCTCCTCTTTTCTATCTCCTCTTTCCTCTCCCCTCTCTCCTTGCTTTCTCTCTCTCCTCTCTACTCTACTCTCTCCTCTTTCCTCTCCCCTCTCTCCTCTTTTTTTTTCTCTCCTCTCCCCTCTCTCCTTGCTTCTCTAGTCTCTCCTCTACTCTATTCTCTCCTCTTTCCTCTCTCCTCTTTTCTATCTCCTCTCCCCTCTCCTTGGTTCTCTCATCTCTTCTCTCCTCTTTCCTCTCCCCTCTCTCCCTTTTCTCTCTCCTCTCCCCTCTCTCCTTGCTTCTCTCATCTCTTCTCTTCTCTCCTCTTTCCTCTCCCCTCTCTCCTCTTTTCTCTCTCCTCTCCCCTCTCCTTGCTTCTCTAGTCTCTCCTCTACTCTCTCCTCTTTCCTCTCCCCTTTTTTTTTCTCTCCTCTCCCCTCTCTCCTTGCTTCTCTAGTCTCTCCTCTACTCTACTCTACTCTCTCCTCTTTCCTCTCCCCTCTTTTTTTCTCTCCTCTCCCCTCTCTCCTTGCTTCTCTAGTCTCTCCTCTACTCTATTCTCTCCTCTTTCCTCTCTCCTCTTTTCTATCTCCTCTCTCCTCTCTCCTCTTTCCTCTCCCCTCTCTCCTCTTTTCTATCTCCTCTCCCCTCTCCTTGGTTCTCTCATCTCTTCTCTCCTCTCTCTTCTCTCCTCTTTCCTCTCCCCTCTCTCCTCTTTCCTCTTTCCTCTCCCCTCTCTCCTTGCTTCTCTAGTCTCTCCTCTACTCTACTCTACTCTCTCCTCTTTCCTCTCTCCTCTTTTTTTTCTCTCCTCTCCCCTCTCTCCTTGCTTCTCTAGTCTCTCCTCTACTCTATTCTCTCCTCTTTCCTCTACTCTATTCTCTCCTCTTTCCTCTCCCCTCTCTCCTCTTTTCTATCTCCTCTCCCCTCTCCTTGCTTCTCTCATCTCTTCTCTCCTCTCTCTCCTCCTCTAGATGGAGCTGCTGAGGACATAGAGAGGCATTGTGACTGTTCCTTTCCTGCCTTGGTTTCCCTCCTACCTGGGATATGAGCCATATCAAATCACTGTATGTATAGGAAAGACTTTATTAAAAGTTAACATTTTATTTTCTATTTTCCTCCAAGGAGTCACAGTATGGTGTGAATTTAGATCAGGTAAGGGAGAGGTACTGTGGTCATCTTTGAAAGGCAATAATTAATGATTGATAATAATAATGATTATTCATATCTGAAAATTCATATAAATACTGTGTAAAGCGACTGTGAAATGCACCTATATTAAGTGACTGGCCTTCAACACTTCCTTTCATTTGATTTACATATAAAATTACATTTATATCCTTTTTAGACACTGTGAATAATTAAAAACCCTGCTGGCATGATCTTACATTAATACAAATAAAATATTAAACTGACAGTAAATTGTGCTTTTTACTTTACTTATTCATTCCATAATATATGTAGCATTGCTTTTGTAATTGTCAAACACATATTTAGACATGATGGTTAACTCAAGGAGAAAGATATGTCTGGTACAAGAGGTACAAACAAAATCACTAGTGTACATTAACAACCCCAGACAAAATCACTAGTATACATTAACAACCCCAGACAAAATCACTAGTATACATTAACAACCCCAGACAAAATCACTAGTGTACATTAACAACCCCAGACAAAATCACTAGTATACATTAACAACCCCAGACAAAATCACTAGTATACATTAACAACCCCAGACAAAATCACTAGTATACATTAACAACCCCAGACAAAATCACTAGTGTACATTAACAACCCCAGACAAAATCACTAGTGTACATTAACAACCCCAGACAAAATCACTAGTATACATTAACAACCCCAGACAAAATCACTAGTATACATTAACAACCCCAGACAAAATCACTAGTGTACATTAACAACCCCAGACAAAATCACTAGTATACATTAACAACCCCAGACAAAATCACTAGTATACATTAACAACCCCAGACAAAATCACTAGTGTACATTAACAACCCCAGACAAAATCACTAGTATACATTAACAACCCCAGACAAAATCACTAGTATACATTATTAACAACCCCAGACAAAATCACTAGTATACATTATTAACAACCCCAGACAAAATCACTAGTATACATTATTAACAACCCCAGACAAAATCACTAGTATACATTAACAACCCCAGACAATCTCCACAACCCCCTTTCTCTCTCCTTCTGTGACGGAGAGCTGCAATGAAAACAACTGGTTATAACACTTACACCAGTCTCTGTGGTGCCTTGGTTTAAAATGACATGTTTGGGTGAAATGCACAAAGACATTATCATCACCTCCCCAAACACAGTGCAATCTCAGCCCTGAGCCCTGTAGCTTACTGCGGTGATGTGGTCTGGATGCTACGGTGTTAAGGCGTTATCATGGCGTTATCCAGGTGGGTAAATCAACACTGTTTAGCCTGATTGAACTGTCTACGTGGTGTGGTGGAGCCGACCTTGCTGCTGTGGTGCCAATGGGAATAGCAAGGCTGTTTAGAGATTGGGTTGAGCCTCCTCTCCCCTGTCTGGTCTGTTGCTAGCATGCCCAGGTATTACATCCTAACCAGCAGACTCCTGTTTCACCAGAAAGCTATCACATTTCATAACACAGAAAAATAACACTTTAGCAGGGGGGTCAGGTGGGGAAATGGCACCTCTAAATGAGGGTTAAGGCCGTATCATTGTCTTCTCTGGCGGAGGCACGGCCCGCCTCAAATAATTCTGCTGACCTTCGGTGGCATGCGGCTGGTTCGACATGGAGGGGTTAGCTGGCGGGGAGACGATCCTTTTCACACAGTCAGTTCAGCCCATTCCCCTCAAAATGGCTTTTTCTTCTCCCAGACAATCATCTGATACGGCGGCTGAATGAAATCCTAGATTACATAAGAGAGAGGTCCTCTCCTCTCCAGATAAGGGCTGCGTCTCCGGCACCCGGAGCCGCTGCTGCTCTCCTCTCTTTTTCCTCTCATCTCTCTCTTCTCTCCTCCTCGGACATTATCTGCTCTTCTATTTTCTCTCATCGTCTTCCTTTTCTTAAAACTTGAGCACTTGATTTGAAACGTCAGTTGGCAGCAGCCAGTGTAGATGAATATGTAAATGTCAGTAAGCTGTTTTAGTGATAGTAGATGCACTGTATTGCGGTATAATACTTTAGGGACATTTTCTATGTAGCCCACCATCATTTCACAGGTACAGAATGATGTAATGTTCTATTCTTCATTGATTTATCCCTCTATGCCTAATGTGTCTTCTTTCATATTTCCCCCGTAATTACAAGGGACATCAATCCAAAGAAATATTCCCCCTTCGTAGCAGACATGGAATTGAACTAAGCATTAAATAAAGAATGATATCCATTATACATTTGAGGAGGAAAAATAATACTTTATTTCCCTTGTGTACATGCACTATATGAGAGAGGAGACAAGACTTGATATTGATCTTGGGTTTCATTAGGTGAAAATGCCTCCCCTGGTGTAAAACAGCAACTTTTCAAGACGGATCTGAATCTGAGTAAAACCTAAAAGAGGGACATCTGTGGAAATATATGCCCCACCTGAGATATTCATCAAAGAAGGACACAGAATGTAAATGAATTGGCTCCTGCAATGGAATCACCGTAATAGATTCAGCTAGGAGCATCCGGCAGAACAGAGTGTGTTGACAGACTGATGGAGCTTAATCAAACCCACACACACAAGCACGGACAACCACTACGCATGGACACACACACACACACACACACCAACGCACAAACACACACACACACACAGCCGTTTAACAGTGTGAAGAAAGGGGGACAGACAGGGACTAGGGAGAATGCTAGGAGTGGGGCTCGTCTCAATCTGCTAGGACTCATGCCAATGGTGGCACTAGCCCAGAGACACGGAACAGAGCGCCACACTGTGGTGTGGAGGGGGCATGATAATGACCACAAAAATATTTGAATAATAATAATATACAGTGAAAGGTGAAAGGTGAACAGGATACACTGTACACATGTGGAAAATGGATACACTTTGAAATATATTCCATACTCATTGGAGGCAACTTATGCTTTCACAAAATCAAATCATATGTAAATTGCACAATCTTGGTGTTTTTAATTATCTGTACGGGTTGTTTATGATGTTTTTTATTCATACCAAGTTATGGATATTTCTTGATAACAGAGCTTATCTAAATTATACTGCTAAGACAAAACGACTTATGTTTCTGCAATCCCCCTATCTCTCTCTACAGTCTTCTGCACACTCAAACGGCCTTCTATTTAGGACGCAAGTATGGGTATTCAGATACGGCTTCTCTCTCTCTCTATCTCTCTCTCTCCCCAGCTCCTTAACCTCTCTCTCTCTCTCTCTCTCTCTCTCTCTCTCTCTCTCTCTCTGTCTCTGTCTCTGTCTCTGCAGACAGAACAGAACAGGGACTGACTGGAGGGCTGATATACTGGGTTTAAATCAGTAATTAAACCTGAACAAGGACCTGATGCTTGTGTCTCATATCCCCAGGATCTACTCTGTGAAATTAAATATTTGAGTGCTGGGGGGGGCGTGTCACTAAATCCATCAGGAATGGAAATGGGCTCTAAGCCTTTGCATAAGATTATCCAAATGCATTTTTGTCTTTAGTTTTTAATCATGTCTCTGCTTTAAATTAATGTTAATAATAATCTTAAAAAAGTGAAAATGAAAATATTACAATAGATTATCATAGATTAAAAAGCCATCGGTCCATGGGATGTATGACTGAAGGCTCACAGATCATACATGAATAGGAGTGGGATTGGGACAGGAGTGCAAATGAAACTGCATTGTGTGAGTGTGTGAGTGCTGATTTGACACTACCAAAAATATGGCATTATTTTTATGCCACTGCAAGCAGAATAACATTTTACAAATGTTGTTTGCAGGAGGATGAGTTGTTGCAGTTTTAGTTGTTGTGATTAACCGGATATATTTACATCACAATCTTGAAAGACTTCTTCATGCGCAGAGTTTCTGGTATCAAGTGTTTGGGAGATAAGAGGAGGAAGCCAGGTCTTGTCAATGGTTGTGACTTATCTTAGAGAGGAAGTGCGAGGCAGATTGCGTTTCAATCCACATGTATTATCTTAGAGGCTTTGAGGTATTTTGTATAAGAGCAACTTAGCTACTTAGGAATGCTTTTTACTGTTCAACTGGGGGATGCAGCACTTCAGCAAGTTTCACCCAAAACAAACATCTGCATGGATTAAAAAATTAAAAGATTTCTGAAGAGGTGACCTGAATATATAATCTACAAACAATACAACTTGCCGCATCTTAAGCACAGTATCTGATTTGTTGCTGTGAATACAATTGCCAAAGTAAGCCATCTTTCAGAACAGTGGCACTTTCCCACAATGTGCCCTGTCTCACATAGCTTAAAGGTTCACTCTGCAACTCTCCATGTTCAAACTTCTAAATCTACAGTTGGAATCTTAAGAACCCCTTCCTGATTACGGAACGTTGAGTTCACAAAACTCTTCCCAAGTTATTTTGTTTATCTCGGAATACTATGGTGGCGTAGGTTGGACATTTTTATGATAAGTATTCCCTGTTGAAATCCTCTTTAATTCATTGGTTAAAAGCACAAAGGAATGCTGGGTGCTCTAATGCCGTGACAAACCCGGGCAACGGCAGAGTGCACATCCAAGACAATCCCAATGCTACCTGTGCCATGGAGATTAGGCCATTGTGTTGGGGGGAATGTTATCTGCTGCGTGCCAAGCACACACTCCCTCACTGTAATGTCACCAGTAAGGTGCTTAAGATGCGTCAGTTTTGTCGCATGGATTTATCAATTCTGTTTTGGGGAAGCGAAGAGAAAATAGGTGACCTGGTGCACTGTAGCCTATCTTTGATATAGTTCTCAATGATCCCCTTTGTGTTCCTATGTGTATTTTGACTATTCATCAGCAGTGTCTGGGTCTGTACTGTATCATAGCTGAAGGAGGGGACCCTTAATAAGGGTGTTCCCTGAGTAGTGCGTTTTATCTGTGTTCTACAGAGATCAGGAGCTTCGGCTCAACGCTCTGCAGGCTGACTGACTGCTGGCTGCCAAAGGCTGCAACATGTAAATGAACCAACCTCACGACGACGCAGTGAGGTAGGGAACTGAACCATGAACGCCTCGGCTCAGCTCCTCAGATCCTCAGCCTCTGTGACGACTAAACCACATCTGACCGCCAGGAACACCTCAAACCCCCCTGCCTCTCAACCCAGCCCTCTTGTTTATAGACTACAGGACTCAGTGTTATAAGGACTGTCTGAATCACAACCCTACGGAATTACTGGCTGAATTCAGGTTAACAGACAAGGCCTTCAACCCTGCAGTATTACTTTATGAAAACTATAATCAAAGCTTTAAAATCATACTACTATAAAAAAGACAACAGAGTTCTGAAAGATGAAAAGATTCCAAACAGGCTATATTATAGTCCTACAAACATAACCGTCTGAAATGAGCCCAGAGCCTTTAAGCCACCTGTGGCCCCTGGAGTGGACTGACTGTTAGGAGGCACAAGGCAGCAGTGGAACACCACAGAGACTGTAGTAGAGATTGTAGTAGAGACTGCAACAGAGACTGTAGTAGAGGTAGAGACTGTAGCAGAGACTGTAGTAGAGACTGCAGAAGAGACTGTAGTAGAGACTGTAGTAGAGACTGTAGTAGGGGTAGAGACTGTAGCAGAGACTGTAATAGAGCCTGCAGTAGAGACTGTAGTAGAGACCTCAGTAGAGACTGTAGTAGAGGTAGAGACTGTAGTAGAGACTGCAGTAGAGACTGTAGTAGAGACTGCAGTAGAGACTGTAGTAGAGACTGCAGTAGAGACTGCAGTAGAAATTGTAGCAGAGTCTGCAGTAGAGACTGTAGTAGAGGTAGCGACTGTAGTAGAGACTGGTGTAGAGGTAGAGACTGTAATAGAGACTGTAATAGAGACTGTAGTGGAGACTGCAGTACAGACTGTAGTAGAGGCTGCAGTAGAGACTGTAGTAGAGACTGCAGTAGAAACTGTAGTTGAGACTGTAGTAGAGACCGCAGTAGAGTCTGTAGTAGAGGTAGACACTGTAGTAGAGACTGTAGTAGAGACTGTAGTAGAGACTGTAGTAGAGACCGCAGTAGACACTGTAGTAGAGACTGTAGTAGAGACTGCAGTAGCGACTGTAGTAGAGACTGTAGTAGAGACCGCAGTAGACACTGTAGTAGAGACTGTAGTAGAGGCTGCAGTAGAGACTGTAGTACAGACTGTAGTAGAGACTGCAGTAGAGATTGTATTAGAAATCTAGTAGAGACTATAGTAGAGACTGCAGTAGAGACTGCAGTAGAGACTGTAGTAGAGATGCAGTAGAGACTGCAGTAGAGACTGCAGTAGAGATGTAGAAGAGACTGCAGTGGAGACTGTAGTAGAGACTGTATTAGAGATCTAGTAGAGACTGCAGTAGAGACTGCAGTAGAGACTGCAGTAGACTGTAGTAGAGACTGTAGTAGAGACTGTAGCCAGATGGTAATAAACAAATGAACAGAAAGGAAGCTGAGTGAGTGAGTGGCAGAATGCTCTGCTGTGCTGTGTCGGCACTCTGATTCCGTTTGTGCTATTACATAATTAAATTTGGACTTGGATCATGCTTTTTAAGAGATTATGTGAGCATATGATGCTTGAACACGTGCCAGCCTGTGAAATGGGGCTCCTTTCATGAGTAGTCTATTAGGTTTCCAGAGTTTATTGAAAATCAGAATTAGCTCGTTGCCAACAGTTAATGAATTGGTGTTATGATCCTAGTCCAAAGGATGGCTAGTATGCTATAATTTAGGATCGACATCTGCAAGAAAAAATAAGGAAAATCTGCTAAACAAAGATTGTAAATTAAGACGTCTATGTACTTTGGGGGCCTTTAGATTTTATAAGGATTTATTGACTGCCTGCTGTTTGAAATGTGCTGTGTGGTATATTTATAGGAAATTAAAAAATGTTGGTGCATGTCTCTCTCTTTCCTCTCTAGTTCACTGTCCCTTTGTCTTCTCTCTAGTTCTATTCTCTCCACCAAAGAGTCCTCCCTTTCTAGGGAGTGTCTCTGTCCCCTATGTGGTCCAATCCACAGTCCAATATTTCTTATTCTGTCTCCTCACTCATGTTCCACTACCCTCTCTCTCACTCTCTCTCTGTGCCCTCTTCCTATAGTTCTCTCTCTCTCTCTCTCTCTCTCTCTCTCTCTCTCTCTCTGTGTGCCCTCTTCCTATAGTTCTCTCTCTCTCTCTGTGCCCTCTTCCTATAGTCCTCTCTCTCTCTGTGCCCTCTTCCTATAGTTTCTCTCTCTCTCTGTGCCCTCTTCATATAGTTCTCTCTCTCTCTCTCTCTCTGTGTGCCCTCTTCCTATAGTTCTCTCTCTCTGTACCCTCTTCCTATAGTTCTCTCTCTCTCTCTGTGCCCTCTTCCTATAGTCCTCTCTCTCTGTGCCCTCTTCCTATAGTTCTCTCTCTCTCTCTGTGCCCTCTTCATATAGTTCTCTCTCTCTCTCTCTCTCTCTCTCTCTGTGTGCCCTCTTCCTATAGTTCTCTCTCTCTGTGCCCTCTTCCTATAGTTCTCTCTCTCTGTGCCCTCTTCCTATAGTTCTCTCTCTGTGTGCCCTCTTCCTATAGTTCTCTCTCTCTCTGTGCCCTCTTCCTATAGTTCTCTCTCTCTCTGTGCCCTCTTCCTATAGTTCTCTCTCTCTCTGTGCCCTCTTCCTATAGTTCTCTCTCTCTCTGTGCCCTCTTCCTATAGTCCGCTCTCTCTCTGTGCCCTCTTCCTAAAGTCCTCTCTCTCTCTCTGTGCCCTCTTCCTATATCCTCTCTCTGTGCCCTCTTCCTATAGTCCTCTCGCTCTCTGTGCCCTCTTCATATAGTTCTCTCTCTCTGTGCCCTCTTCCTATAGTTCTCTCTCTCTCTCTGTGCCCTCTTCCTATAGTTCTCTCTCTCTCTGTGCCCTCTTCCTATAGTCCCTCTCTCTCTGTGCCCTCTTCCTATAGTCCTCTCTCTCTCTGTGCCCTCTTCCTATAGTTCTCTCTCTCACTGTGCCCTCTTCCTATAGTTCTCTCTCTCTCTGTGCCCTCTTCCTATAGTTCTCTCTCTCACTGTGCCCTCTTCATATAGTTCTCTCTCTCTCTGTGCCCTCTTCCTATAGTTCTCTCTCTCTGTGCCCTCTTCATATAGTTCTCTCTCTCTCTGTGCCCTGTTCCTATAGTTCTCTCTCTCTCTGTGCCCTCTTCCTATAGTTCTCTCTCTCTGTGCCCTCTTCATATAGTTCTCTCTCTCTCTGTGCCCTGTTCCTATAGTTCTCTCTCTCTCTGTGCCCTCTTCCTATAGTTCTCTCTCTCACTGTGCCCTCTTCCTATAGTTCTCTCTCTCACTGTGCCCTCTTCCTGTAGTTCTCTCTCTCTCTCTCTGTGCCCTCTTCCTATAGTTCTCTCTCTCTCTCTCTGTGTCCTCTTCCTATAGTTCTCTCTCTCTCTGTGTCCTCTTCCTATAGTTCTCTCTCTCTCCCTCCTTCCCCTCGGTATTCAACTACTTTTTCTATTCCCCTCCTGCTAGGACATTCCTTCATATGAGGGTGGACAGGCCAGTTGGCCCTAGTTTAACAGACACATTTCTCAGGGTGCTCACTCTCTCTCTCTCTCTCTCTCCCTCTGTCTCTCTGCATCTGTCATTCCCCTCCCTGTGAAACATGGCCTCTGTCAATGCTCTGGCTGAATATATCACCCTCTCCCCTCCATCGCCACCCCCTCTCCCTGCCGAACCGCCCGTCTGCGCGGGTCCGTAAAGGTTTAAGCGGTTATTCCAGTCATTATTGGCTGTTAAATCTGGTGACGGTCGTAAAGGCTCCGCCGGCCCCCCAATGCCTCCGAGGTCAGCTGACGGCCTGCTTTATGAGCTCCCAGAGCCCTGCTCTCCTCTCCCCTCCATGCTCCAGAGGATGGATGCAGGATGGATAGGCAGGCCGCAGACCGCCATCCATTACCCCTGTCTGGGGGGAGATACTGGGCTAACCCGTGCCTTCCGCCCACCAGCCTGCACACTATCAGCCCCATATGCATCGCTCCAGTGAGGGGAGAGAGGCAAGCAGGGAGGGCGGCAGGCAGGGAGGGAGGCAGGCAGGGAGGGAGGCAGGCAGGGAGGGAGGCAGGCAGGCAGTGAGAGAGGCAGGCAGTGAGAGAGGCAGGCAGGGAGAGAGGCAGGCAGGGAGGGCGGCAGGCAGGCAGGGAGGGCGGCAGGCAGGGAGGGAGGGAGGCAGGCAGGGAGAGAGGCAGGCAGGGAGGGAGGCAGGCAGGGAGGGAGGCAGGCAGGGAGAGAGGCAGGCAGGGAGGGAGGCAGGCAGGCAGGGAGGCAGGGAGGCAGGGAGGGAGGCAGGCAGGGAGGGAGGCAGGCAGGGAGAGAGGCCTGCCGGCTGGCCGTCTGATTTGTGCCTCCACATTGTATGAAGTGACTAGGCTTCTGCGGCCCACGCACAGAAAGCAACTGTCATCATAGAGATGGCAGTGAGCAATTCATCGAATTTATGGCACATTTCAAGAAATGGTCATATTTTACAATCCCATAAGCCCAGGGAGTGAGTTACTTGCACTCGTATTTTCTGTCGTTTTCCCATGTTGTTCGTTGGGGTGAAATTCCCAAGTTCATCGTTGAGTTTCTGGAGTGAGCGACATCAATTTTTATTTGACTTGTTTAAAGGCTCCAGACTCATAATAAGCATTGTTATATGAGACTTCTGCTACAAGCGGCAGTGCCATGTCAGGAAGAAGTCAAGGAGAGAGAGGACACGTTCTATCAATATCAGAGAACAAAATCCTGATACAGATTTTGAAATGGAATATTTGATGGTCAGATACTCTGAGAAAAGAAACACATATTTTTTCTCATCTGAACTTCATTTGATGGTTGTATTCCAATGAGGGACTTTGTTCTTGCTGTAGCCACAGTATGTGCTAATAATTCATAGGAATTGTGATATGAGACTTCTGCTACAACAGGCAATGCCATATCATGACGAGGTCAAGAAGGAAGAGGACACTGTCACACTCTGACCATTATTTGAGTTGTTTGTTTCTATGTTTTGTTTTGTCAGGGTGTGATATGAGTGGGCATTCTATGCTGCATGTCTAGTTAGTCTGTTTCTATGTGTTTTGTCCTGATATAGTTCTCAATCAGAGGCAGGTGTTTGTTGTTGTCTCTGATTGGGAACCATATTTAGGTAGCCTGTGTTGTATTGTGGTTCGTGGGTTATTGTCTATGTGTAGTTGCCTGTGTCTGCACTCGTTGTCATAGCGTCACGTTCGTTTTGTTGTTTTTTGTTTAAGGTTTCTTTGTATTTTTTCGTCATTCAATGAAAGAATGGATTCACGCCACGTCGCGCTTTGGTCTACTCCATACGACAGACACGTTCTATCAACACCACTGATCTTATTCATCATAACAGTAATCAACATTTCATACAACATTTGAATAGAAATATGAGGTAGTCAGATACTTTGAAAAAAGAAACACATCCTTTCGCCAAAAATATATAGATTTACCAATGATTTACCATTTACCTGCCAATGATCCTGGTCTTCACAGAGCGATAGATTCACAGAGTAGAAGTATAGAGTAAATGGTATACAGGAAAGAGAATAGGAGAAAGGGGAAGTGTGGCCTGCTCTCTGTCGTTAAAAGATCCACTCCAGAGCCATAGACCCTTGGATGTCTCTTTCCCTCTCTTCTCCTCTCTTCCTTAAAGGGTTTTTGAGGACTGTGTGTGTGCTGCTGCTGCTGCATAGCCTCTTTATTGCCAGGCCCCTGGTGACCTCACACTGCTGAATGAAGTCATTGAGTGAACAGCATGAAGACAAACCAGCGTTCCACAGGAATTAATCTACTCCATCACAGAAAGGACTGGGAAACTGGGCGGCCATATTGGATCTAGTACAGGCTCTGCAGAGAGAGAGAGAGAGAGAGAGAGAGAGAGAGAGAGAGAGAGAGAGAGAGAGAGAGAGAGAGAGAGAGAGAGAGAGAGAGAGAGAGAGAGAGAGAGAGAGAGAGAGAGAGAGAGAGAGAGAGAGAGAGAGAGAGAGAGAGAGAGAGAGAGAGAGAGAGAGAGAGAGAGAGAGAGAGAGAGAGAGAGAGAGAGAGAGAGAGAGAGGCCGTATCTGAATACCCATACTTGCGTCCTAAATAGAAGGCCGTTTGAGTGTGCAGAAGACTGTAGCTTAATAGTATGCGTCATTTCGAAAATCGAGTATGCTTTAAACATTTTTTAAATTTTTAATTTCACCTTTATTTAACCAGGTAGGCTAGTTGAGAACAAGTTCTCATTTACAACTGCAACCTGGCCAAGATAAAGCATAGCAGTGTGAACAGACAGCAACATGTTACACATGGAGTTAACAATAAACAAGTCAATAACACAAGAGAAAAAAAGAAAAAAGAGTCTATATACATTGTGTGCAAAATGCCCGGATGGCATGCTCTTTTCAGCTTTAACAACAGCTAATCAATTAGATAGGTGGAAATGCTACCGAAATCAACGAATAGCAGGAAACAACGCAATCATCATGTCTCAGTATTCAAAAATCAAATATGGTTTAAATGCCAGGATGTTATTCTCATTTAGGCTCTTCATCTAGTACAGTTAGATGAAAGCTTTTCCATAATGCGTTGGAAGAGGTGGGCTGGGGGTGATAAGCCCTAGTTCTCTTCTAGTAGCCAAACAACAAAACTTATTGGAAAGATGACAAATAGTGAAGCTTCTGTGGTGGTGTTCAAATGTAGGCTAAGTAGTTTCTGTTCTCCATAAAATGATCATGAGTATCGCTTCATAGGCCACATCTTTGAAAACAGTCTTTCAAAAAAATAATTACGTGGATTTCTGTTTTCTCATTGGAAAGAGTTTATTGTTCTCTTGGCCTTCGTCAGAGCTTTTAAACTAAATACTAAACCAGCTTCTGATTTCTGAGTTTCTGCACCGGGGACTCAGGATGTGGCTGTGTTAATGATGTCATGTTCACCAGGCCTTCTAATTTCTGAGTTTCTGCACCGGGGACTCAGGATGTGGCTGTGTTAATGATGTCATGTTCACCAGGCCTTCTAATTTCTGAGTTTCTTCACCGGGGACTCAGGATGTGGCTGTGTTAATGATGTCATGTTCATCAGGTCTTCTGATTTCTGAGTTTCTGCACCGGGGACTCAGGATGTGGCTGTGTTAATGATGTCATGTTCACCAGGCCTTCTGATTTCTGAGTTTCTTCACCGGGGACTCAGGATGTGGCTGTGTTAATGATGTCATGTTCATCAGGTCTTCTGATTTCTGAGTTTCTGCACCGGGGACTCAGGATGTGGCTGTGTTAATGATGTCATGTTCACCAGGCCTTCTGATTTCTGAGTTTCTGCACCGAGGACTCAGGATGTGGCTGTGTTAATGATGTCATGTTCACCAGGTCTTCTGATTTCTGAGTTTCTGCACCGGGGACTCAGGATGTGGCTGTCTTAATGATGTCACGTTCATCAGGCCTTCTGATTTCTGAGTTTCTGCACCGAGGACTCAGGATGTGGCTGTGTTAATGATGTCATGTTCACCAGGCCTTCTGATTTCGGAGTTTCTGCACCGGGGACTCAGGAAGTGGCTGTGTTAATGATGTCATGTTCGTCAGGCCTTCTGATTTCTGAGTTTCTGCACTGAGGACTCAGGATGTGGCTGTGTTAATGATGTCATGTTCACCAGGCCTTCTGATTTCTGAGTTTCTGCACCGGGGACTCAGGATGTGGCTGTGTTAATGATGTCATGTTCGTCAGGCCTTCTGATTTGAACATATGGATTGTTTTAGTTTTGTAGGCGTGGCTACCTATTTCATTTATGGATCAAGTCTTAGCAGTCACTCTGATCTTGTTCCCAATGATCAGTAATTTAGTTTATTATGTTGCTGTCCAGTGGTTCTGAATGTGCGATGCACCCCACTGTCCACGTTTTTCTGTGCAATAGCCTTTTGATTTGAGCATTTAAACGTTTTGGTGTGTGTACATGGCTATTTAATGTCATTTATATATGTTACAGAACTTTGGTTTCACTGATAAATATGTTGAAATTTAACCAAATGATCTGTTTCTGTCGTCAGTCCTTTTTAAATAGGATAGATGGGCTTTATGGACTACAGTATAGGTCCAATGTGATAGTCTGCCTGTAACCAGCCTGAATAGGCCTATAACTCCATTCATATTATATTCAGAGTTTAGAGAAATGTAATTCAATTGGAAATAAGCTATTATCAGGCTGGTTAATGCGATGCATGTTTGTTGAACTTGGAAAAATCCATGTGCCCCACCCCACCCCGCCCCACCTACTCAGCCGGGCAGGAGCCACTACTGCGTTGTGGCCGTGGCATAATGCATGCCTTTTACTAAACGGTATGGGCTAAATAGTATGCAGTTAAGTATGTAGTACACTAGTATGTGTATTTGGACACGGCCAGTGAGAGGTTAAGGAGCTGACAGCCAACTGATAACCCAATGTCCTTCATGTTACGAGGACATCAAAGTAGGATGAAAAAAGGAGTGGAAGATGAGGCCTCTCACCACTGGATGAGTGCAGAGTGACCTCATCCCAACCTTGATGGAGCCCTGATGAAGGGAGGAGGGGGAAGGAGAGATGAGGCAGGGCAGACTATCTCGCTCTCTTCTCTATTTTGTTTAGCCTCCTGAAGCACAATAATTCCTCAAACATTAGTACTCATTTCCATGGTAAGATACAATCTCTCTCTCTCTCTCTCTCTCTCTCTCTCTCTCTCTCTCTCTCTCTCTCTCTCTCTATCTCTCTCTCATCTTCTCCCACTCCTATTGTTTTTCAGCCTGTGTGTCTGTGTAATTTGTGTTGCGTGATGGCATGCAGATCTGTCCTAAAATAAAGAGGAGACCCCCTTTAGACATCACCAATTAGAGAGGCAATTACACGGAGCCTGGCCACTCACTCCTGGCTGTGTGTGTGTGTGTGTGTGTGTGGGTGTGTGTGGGGGTGTGTGGGTGTGTGTGTGTGTGGGGGGGTGTGGGTGTGTGTGGGTGTGTGTGTGTGCTCTATTCTGACAGGGCTTGGTACATGGCTGCAGAGTGGTGTTGTTAGGGGCCGCAGTGTGAAGTGGCAGAACAGTGAGAGTATAGTCAGCTTCAGATGAACAGCCATTAGCCGGCCCACCACTTCTTTGTTATGCTAAATGTGTGTTGCTTTATTCACAGAATGACCCCTTTTACCCTTTTCAACAAAATAGACTTTATTTAATCATTTTATTGCTGTCTTTCTTGTCGGAGAGGAGATTCATGTGTGTGTGTGTGTGTGTGTGTGTGTGTGTGTGTGTGTGTGTGTGTGTGTGTGTGTGTGTGTGTGTGTGTGTGTGTGTGTGTGTGTGTGTGTGTGTGTGTGTGTGTTTGTGAAGGGGGTGTTAAATGTCTGAATTCCTGAGCTGTGTGAAAGGAGGTTTATTTCTTTGGGTCTGAATTTAAGTAGGAGATCAATGACCCTGAAGAAGATTGTCTCATTCACAACACACAGAGAGGAGCACATTCAATAGGTTTACTGCAACTGTGTGTCAGACGGCGCTCTTGAAAAAGGAATGATTGTTTTTCTAAACATGAGATCGTTATTTTGACTGCATTGACATCATTACCATTGATGCTGAAGAGACAGACATAGAAAGATGCTGGGATATGTCTAGATGGGATATATAATGAACTGTAGTTGTCTTCTAGGTAGATACTACAGCATAGGGTGAGGCTTTGGTCAGGTTTGGACTTTGAGAGGCTGATCAGTGAGAGAGTTAAAATCTTTATGTATGCTACAGAGGTAACAGGGTAAATAGGTCATTGCTTAACTTACAAATGGACTGTGGTGCTCTTGCATGGCACTGCACTGTTGGACAAATAGTTCTGACTGATTTCAACTAATTGTGCTCACCTTCCCCTCTCCTTCTCTTTGAACTGCAGAGGTAAGAAGGAGAAACAGGATGAGTTTGCTGCAAACAGTACTGACAGTACACCCTGGCTCCTCACTTCCAATTAACCAGCACACTATTGGGACGTCAGAAGGTATTGCTTTCACAACCATACCTTACTTGATCTGGGTTTTCTGTGTGGATATGAATATTTATGTGTGCTTGCATTCACATACATTTGTGTGTACAATATCAGTTCCTGTGTGTGTGTGTGTGTGTGTGTGTGTGTGTGTGTGTGTGTGTGTGTGTGTGTGTGTGTGTGTGTGTGTGTGTGTGTGTGTGTGTGTGTGTGTGTGTGTGTGTGCGTGTGGTTGTGTCCATGTGTGTGTATGTCCATGTATCATATGTGTGTGTTTGGGGAGTAGGGGTTCAGGAGGGTAATAGTGAAAGGAAATTGTCCTCATGTATATTAAGCTTCACCCTCTTCCCTAATTCACTCCATTGTGAGACGGAGAGGAGCAGGAGGGGAGTGGCGGATGGGTGGGCGGGGAGAGATGACATCATGCAGCATGCAGCAGGCAGCGTTTGAAGTGCCAGTCCTGAAGGAACCACTTATAGCAATTAGGATATCCTTGAACAAGCGTTTGCGAAACATTGGCTGGTTTTTGGCATTTGCCTCCCGTTCCTGCCTACTAACTAGCAAGGTTTGATCTCTCATAATTATCTATCCACCGGCTTCCCGGTCCTGACAGCTTTCTCCCTGGAGAGGCCTGGATACCGGGGCTACTCACTGATTGCATCAAAGTGTCAGAAATTGCAACATCAAAAATAATAACTGATATTCCAGCAGCAGGCTCCGCACCTCGAATATTTCCTTTAAAACGCTCTTTAATTTGTGTCTCGCGCGGTGCCAATGTGTGTGTGACTGCGAGGGCTTCAAGCAAATAAAAGCAGAGGGGAAGTGCATTCATTATTGAACTCCTATTTACATACGGCAGACTATTCTGTCTGAACTGGCATGAAATAGACGTGTTGTTTTATTCTGAGGCTTCTTTACCGTTCGTCACACGGCTCTTTCTTTCTACAGTTTGCTCTCGCTTTCTCAGTCACTCGGCTTCTGTCTCTCCCTTTCTCTTTCTTCCCTTGTTTCTTCTCTCTGTTTTGTTCTCTCCACTTTGAAAGAGTTGCTCCTCAGTCCTGCCCATAGTAGGTCTGTGACCGTATAGACTCTGTTATGCTGAGAGATCCAACGTGGTCAGGGACTGCTGTCTTGGTGAAATGGGCTCAGATGAAGTGGACTTTTTAAGGACGTCAAGGACAAGACTATATTCTGTAGACGTCATAAAGGGATCCTTGTTCATATTATTGAGATGCTAGCTGCTGTTACCATAACTACAATTAATTATAATTATAATTATAATAATTTGTTGGGTGCTTATATTTGCACTATTTCACAAGTGTGCATTACTACGCACCTGGGAATTGGAAATGTGTTTTTTGCATATCCCAACTCCCCCTCAATTGTTCAACCAAAATGTCAGCCAGCCCTGGTAAGTACAAGTGCAACAGCAAAGGAATAAAAATCCATTCAAACTATTTGTCCAGATTGTCCGCTTGAGAGGGAGAGTTAGCCAGCTGTGTGAGAGTAACATCCATATTTCAACAGCCATCTAGACCCTGCCTGCCCTTGGCCAGTTACGCAGTAATAACACATTTATAATACATTCTCTAGTTCCTGTTCTCCACGTGTACCTGTTTCCTGTTCAGTCGGTAAGGCCCTCTGTTTTAATTATCAAGAACTAGGAGGAATCATTTGCCATGTCTCCCATTCTTCAGCATCTCACTAAAGACCACTGGCATCACCTTCTGTGTGTGTCTGGAATAAGGGTTAGCGCCAGGCTAGCCTAGCTAGCGCTAAGAAATGAGCATTACCAGTAATGAATTGACACAATTGTGTGTGAAAAGCATTGAATTGACAAAGACAATCAGTCAAGGTGTTTCGCTAAGGATGAAATTAAAATCTGTGCTGCGGTGGGCGAATAAGGCTTATGCTGCTTGCTGCTTTAGTGGGAATGCATTCATACCGGAGGAGAGGAGAGGAGGAGCGTTTGCATTTGCTTTGCAATGATAAATATTGATTTCCCCTGAGGTTTTTAAAGTGATTTGACCCAGTCATTCTTTTAAATCACAGACAGGAGATGATAAATGTCCTACTAATGAGGCCTGCATATTTTATCTCTCACTCTGTCTCTCCTGCTAGGTACGCTCCTCCTGCTAGGTACACTCCTCCTGTTAGGTACATTCCTCCTGCTAGGTACAGTCTTCCTGCTAGGTACACTCCTCCTTTTAGGAAAAGTCCTCCTGCTAGGTACACTCCTCCTGTAGGATACAGTCCTCCTGTAGGGTACAGTCCTCCTGTAGGGTACACTCCTTCTGCTAGTTACACTCCTCCTGTAGGGTACACTCGTCCTGCTAGGTACACTACTCTTGTTAGGAAAAGTCCTCCTGCTAGGTACACTCCTCCTGTAGGGACACACTCCTCCTGCTAGATACACTCCTCCTGTTAGGTACACTCCTCCTGTTAGGTAAAGTCTTCCTGCTAGGTACAGTCCTCCTGTCGGGTACACAATCCTCCTGTAGGGTACACCTCTCCTGTTGGGTGCACTCCTCCTGTAGCGTACACTCCTGCTGGATACAGTCCTCCTGTAGGGTACACTCCTCCTGTCAGGTACACACTCTTCTTGTAGGGTACACTCCTCCTGCTAGATACCTTCCTCCTGTAGGGTACATTCCTCCTGTAGGGTGGTTATTTCTCTGAAGCTCCTGCAATGCTGCCTTCACATCTTCACAGGCTTCTGAAAAGGTAATGTTATTCAGGGCTAAATCCTCGCCATGCTTTTCAGAGAACAGGAGAACAAAAGGCACATCATGTATCCCTTTATATGCTGGGAGAGATTGCTCAGAAAATTAAAATCAAACACACAATCTCATTGTTTTGCAAATGCAGCCTTTAAAAGAGCTCCACTAATCTCAAAAATGTGTCTTCAGAATTTCAACCATGTCAGTATTTGTAGACATTATAATAATCTTCCTATATACCCAAGGACTGTTTTCTCTTCACTCTCCTCTCCTCTCCTCTCCTCTCCTCTCCTCTCCTCTCCTCTCCTCTCCTCTCCTCTCCTCTCCTCTCCTCTCCTCTCCTCCTCTCCTCTCCTCTCCTCTCCTCTCCTCTCCTCTCCCTCTCTCTCTCTCCTCTCCTCTCTCTCTCTCTCTCTCTCTCTCTCTCTCTCTCTCTCTCTCTCTCTCTCTCTCTCTCTCTCTCTCTCTCTCTCTCTCTCTCTCTCTCTCTCTCTCTCTCTTCTCTTCTCTTCTCTTCTCTTCTCTTCTCTTCTCTTCTCTTCTCTTCTCTTCTCTTCTCTTCTCTTCTCTTCTCTTCTCTTCTCTTCTCTTCTCTCTCTCCTCTCCTCTCCTCTCCTCTCCTCTCCTCTCCTCTCCTCTCTCTCCTCTCCTCTCCTCTCCTCTCCTCTCCTCTCCTCTCCTCTCCTCTCCTCTCCTCTCCTCTCCTCTCCTCTCCTCTCCTCTCCTCTCCTCTCCTCTCCTCTCCTCTCCTCTCCTCTCCTCTCCTCTCCGTTCAAAAGGTAAGCACCAAGCACTTTGCCTATACACATGACAAAGACCAGTTAGCAGAAGCTGTTAACAGCAGAGCTCTCAGTATCAGGAGCATGGAGAAGTGTGGCTGTGTGTCAATGTGGAGAACAAGAATATTTTCAGGTCCAGATGTAGAGCATCATTGATAGGGGTGCCCCCGCCTTCCTCGTTTACACCAGAGCTCTGATCAATCTGTGCTGACAGGGCAGGGGCTTTGTGTGCCACGCAGCAGGGACAAATGTCTGCCAGGGAGCGGGGACACACCTCAAAGCGAAGAGAAGAAGAGGAGAAGAGGAGAAGAGGAGAGGAGCGCCACCCAGCCCTACACACTAGGATTAGTCCCATCCTCTGCTTTGATGGATTAGCGTGTAGGGAAATTGCCCGATTATTGGTATGAAAATGTTTGAAAGTCAAAGAGTTGTGATAGGGGGAGAAAATGGGTGAAATGGTGTCTGAAAAAGAGGGAGAAAGTGTTGGCGGTGCTTATCTTTACCCCCTTCCCCTCCTCTCTGTCTTTTCCTTCCCTCCCTCCCTCCCCCTTTTGGAAAAGAGAGGGGTACAAAAGACAGACGAGGGCACAGACAGGAGACAGAGGAAGCCTGGGCCCTCTACAGAGCAGACACATTGAGTTACCCTTCATGAATTATTGTTCATCATCATATTAACAGGGCTGAATGTGGGGAGATAAGGACTGTTTGAGAAGCAGAATGTCCCAGCGAGATATTTCAATCCTCTTTTAGCTCCTCCTTATTCATTCATTTAGGTGAGTGAATGTGAAATGTAGCAGGACCTTTATAGACGGAGAGACAGGAGCCCAAAAATGATGACATAATCACCTCCCATTTAATTGCTTGATTAGTCAATCTTTACGTCTCTCTCTCTCTCTCTCTCTCTCTCTCTCTCTCTCACTCCCTCTCTTTCTCTCTATCACTCTCTCTGTCTCTGTCTCTCTCTCTCTCTCTCTCAGATCCCAGTGTCTGTCAACTGTCTCCTCCCCACAAAGCTTCCATGTTCTGTCAGACAGATTACCCATTATGACAGAGGGGGGCTGTAGCATTTGCATAGTTTTGAATTATGTTGATCTTATGCGTTATTATACAACATGCAACACATACCCAAATTATATCACTTAAAATGCACATATAAAAGGTGCTTGCTTACAGATCAGTTGCCTTGTTTTCTTCTAACATGAACCTATTTAACCTCGCTGAGCGGTGGTGTTGTGACGTGCGCAGGGCAGGGCAGTAAAAGCTGTGCAACACACACACACACACACACACACACACACACACACACACACACACACACACACACACACACACTGCTATAGAATGATGTTTTCACAGGGTAAGATAATATCTGCCCCTACCTGGTACTTGGCCTTGTAGGGAACCACAGAGACCAAAGCAGAGCAGAGCAGAACATAGATAAGCCATAACGTGGACCAGAGATTCAATTTAAAGTGCTACTATTGTTGATTACCTCTGCTGACTCCAGGACAATACGTGGTTCCCATAAATGGGTGACATAATGACATAATGGTGGTGTCCTCTGTATCAACGTTCGTATTTCTACCAGATGGAAAGGACAAACCAACACTAGAGGCATTATACAATAGTTTAAGGCCAAATGGGGAAGTGTAAATCCATGCTATCTGGATTTACTCTTTACATACAGTATATCTGACTTCTCTACCACTTTCAGACATCAGATGGGAGCATAACGACATCTTGCTTCTCCTCTATAATCTCGACTCCCACCTAGAATAGCCTTTAGAGTCAGGGTTGGGGACAATTAAGAATTTCTGAATTTAATTAAATTCAAAACATGATTTTGAATTTGAATCTGCCAAACCCACATTAAACAAGCAATTCAAATGAAATTCTCATTCAATGAATCTGTAATCGAAATTATTTGTCACTTATTAATGAATATACTACACATACAATTTCAAATATCAGTTTGATTGTTAATTTGTCATACAGTAGTTTTCTTTTTTTCTTGAGATATTAGATTGTTCCTTTCCATACTGCAGTGTTTGATCTAATGCATCCTGTTTTTTTTTGGATATTTAAAACATTAAGGGAAATAATGAATTATTATAGACAACCCACAGCATGATCTTAAAATATATCCAGACCACTGTAGTTATTTCAGATTGTTTTAGGAGTTTTAAAAATAAAATGTTTCAAACTTATGCTACATGGTATTGATAACCATACATGATTTCTATGGTATTTATATGGTGAATAATTTAATTTAATTCTACTTCCTTTAATTAAAATTCTGCGTTCTGTGGGGTGTGGCCAATTCAAATCTAATTCAAATTCAAGAATATAATTAGAATTGAATTAATGAGCAATTTGCAACTTAATTCAGAATTGACCCCAACCCTGCTTTAAATGCACACATACGCACACACACACACGCACACAGAAGCACACACACACACACACACACACACACACACACACACACACACACACACACACACACACACACACACACACACCATTGGTATACAGGGAACGCATGTTTAGAGGTAGCGCTAACATCTGAGTTGAGATATGAGGTCAGGTCAAGGAAAAAGTGCCCCACAACTATCAGGTGCAAAAGCACATCCCTGAATCCCCAGCAGAAGAAGAGAAGAAGAAGAGATTCGTGAGGCCCGTGGATTAGGTCGGTAATTACTGTGGTTCTGATCACAGGAAGTGCAGAACCTGTCTGTTAAATGTCATCCGTGACCAGTGGATGAGATCCGGTGTGACCCTCTCTCTCTCTCTCACGGTCCGGGACCCATTACTCCAGTCAGACAGAGGCCCCTCTCTCCCCGGCCCTCCATAATGAAAATAGTGTGTGTAGCAGTCTGAACCCCACAGCTCCGGTGACAAACATGGGTAACGCAAAAAGTGTGTGTTTTACAATTTCCCTCCCTAGTAAAAGTCTGGTTGTAAACTGAGAATTTACGCCCTTCATTAGAGGTAATACAATGCACATAACTCTAAGGTACAACAATTGGGACAGCCATAAAGTAACCGTTTATACCTTCTCAAAACTACTGACTTCTCAGTGACCCTGGAGGAGCCAGCATTAGGGCAGGTTAGATTTACTACGCTGACTATACAGCCTGATAGGCCTCTGCATTTTCAGGGATTTAAAAGTGCCAAAATGTCAAATTGCTTAAATATTTATTCTGTGTACCCCTGTCAGAAATATTAGTATCCAAAATATTATTTATGACTTGCAATTTAAGATTTTTGTTTGAGGAGATTTTTGTTTGATTGATGCCTAAGCTCAACTTAATAGCCAGCTAGAAAGGTAAGAACCTCTGGTGTACTGGTAGGTATTCTGTAGTTTCTTATCGTGAGCCTCACCCAATCCCTCTGTTAGACTGAAATGTGAGGTCGAAAGAAACTCTCAGGTAAACATTCTGCTAGTATGTCTCAAAAGGGTGTAGCACAACACATTAGCTTCTAGGTGGAAACACAATACAGAACTCTAGCTTCATGTCCACATCCCAGATCAATCCTAACCCTAGCTTCATGTCCACATCCCAGTTCAACCCTAACCCTAGCTTCATGTCCACATCCCAGATCAATCCTAACCCTAGCTTCATGTCCACATCCCAGTTCAACCCTAACCCTAGCTTCATGTCCACATCCCAGTTCAATCCTAACCCTAGCTTCATGTCCACATCCCAGTTCAACCCTAACCCTAGCTTCATGTCCACATCCCAGTTCAACCCTAACCCTAGCTTCATGTCCACATCCCAGTTCAACCCTAACCCTAGCTTCATGTCCACATCCCAGTTCAACCCTAACCCTAGCTTCATGTCCACATCCCAGTTCAATCCTAACCCTAGCTTCATGTCCACATCCCAGTTCAACCCTAACCCTAGCTTCATGTCCACATCCCAGATCAATCCTAACCCTAGCTTCATGTCCACATCCCAGTTCAACCCTAACCCTAGCTTCATGTCCACATCCCAGTTCAAGCTTCATGTCCACATCCCTAACCCTAGCTTCATGTCCACATCCCAGTTCAACCCTAACCCTAGCTTCATGTCCACATCCCAGTTCAACCCTAACCCTAGCTTCATGTCCACATCCCAGTTCAACCCTAACCCTAGCTTCATGTCCACATCCCAGTTCAACCCTAACCCTAGCTTCATGTCCACATCCCAGTTCAACCCTAACCCTACCTTCATGTCCACATCCCAGTTCAATCCCTAACCCTAGCTTCATGTCCACATCCCAGTTCAACCCTAACCCTAGCTTCATGTCCACATCCCAGTTCAACCCTAACCCTACCTTCATGTCCACATCCCAGTTCAACCCTAACCCTAGCTTCATGTCCACATCCCAGTTCAACCCTAACCCTAGCTTCATGTCCACATCCCAGTTCAACCCTAACCCTAGCTTCATGTCCACATCCCAGTTCAACTCTAACCCTAGCTTCATGTCCACATCCCAGTTCAACCCTAACCTTAGCTTCATGTCCACATCCCAGTTCAACCCTAACCCTAGCTTCATGTCCACATCCCAGTTCAACCCTAACCCTAGCTTCATGTCCACATCCCAGTTCAACCCTAACCCTAGCTTCATGTCCACAATTATAACCCTAACCATAACCCTAACCCTAACCATAACCCTAACCATAACCCTAACCATAACCCTAACCCTAACCATAACCATAACCATAACCCTAACCATAACCCTAGCTCAGGGTATTTAGACAGAGCATTTTAACGCGCATGTCAACATACTGTAATTATGAATGAAAACAATTAATTAAATAACTCCACTCTCCAGTCCATTCATGACCTGTTCAACATGACCTGGTGAGTCATTCAGTCACCTTACAGTCATCAAACACAATCCCAGAGAGATGCACTGCGGCCTGGGTAAACCTGAGTGGAGAGGAGCCCCTTGATGACATGAGAAGAAACAGGTTGACTTTCCAGGTTGGTTTGAGGAGATGGAATGAAAAACAAATGTCAAGGTGGGTGACAGAGAGCGTCTGTGTCTTATCAGTGAAGCCAGTGTGAGTGATGGCTCTTATCTGGCCCCCTGCTGCACTGCCGTTTATTATCCCAGGGAGGAAGGGCTGTATTGGGGAGAGGGCTGGGAGCCCCCGGCATGATCCATTACTCTGGAGGTCCCTCTTCTCTTCCCCTCTTATCTGACCGCTACATGGATAACCACAGGCCTGATTTGTTTACCACGCCATGCCATTTGAATGAGGAGCAGTCACAGGAAATGATTCCTTTGCTCTCTTTATCAGAGAGGGTGAGTTATGGAGGGCTGGATGGAGTGTGCCTGATCATCCTGCAGTGAACTCGACACACATACACACATGCACACACACACACACACACACACACACACACACACACACACACACACACACACACACACACACACAAACTCAGCTCCTCCATTTATTTTTCTCTTCTATGAAACGAGTGGAGGTTGAAAGGAGAACAGGATAAATGGAGAAGGGATAGCAGTGTGAGGCTCACTAGTTCCTTAGGGACAGAGGCCTGTGTGTGGCCCGGTTCGTCTCTTCTGGTGAATTGAATTGCATTCATTCTTGTTATCATGTTTCCTCATGGTTATCTCTTGGCCTGTGTGTGTGTGTGTGTGTGTGTGTGTGTGTGTGTGTGTGTGTGTGTGTGTGTGTGTGTGTGTGTGTGTGTGTGTGTGTGTGTGTGTGTGTGTGTGTGTGTGTGTGTGTGTGTGTGTATACAAGAACCAAGATGTGATAGCATTTAAAGCAACACACCATTCCAGCTGTAGTCAGTTTTTGTTCTTTGGAGGTTATCTACATGACCAAAACCCCAGAATAGAGACACCAGTTCAAAACGTCTATCTTTAGAGTCATGTTATTGAAAGGAAAACCTCAATAAAGACTGCATTTTTTCTTGTTCCGTTTCCTATCTCCATCTGTGTTAGGGCTAAGTCTGCCGGTCCCTGACAGTGTGCTGCGCTGTGTGTGTTTTCATTTCAAACTCTCACGTCCATCAAATCACCAGGGGTCTCTCCCAAAATACATACCTGCCGGGGGCCTAATGTGGGGGGAGGGATGGAGGGAGATATGGAGGGAGGGATGGAAGAGTTGTTGGGGGAGAGGTATTTAGGGCTACTGACTGGCCGCCCATTCCCTTGAGGCTCAGTGGCAGGTAGGCTTACTGTCGAGATCCTGCTCAGCTCTCACTGAAGCTGAAATAACAAGTTTGTTTGAAACCACAGAGGCGGGGGGGGGGTGCATCGTCTGTAAGTGTGAGCCAATACAGTAAATCCCTGAGACCCCCGCCAAAACACACACACATACACACACACTTGGTGACATGGCGTACCCCACACCCGCTCCCATTTCAGCCGGTGCTGGGGTCGCTAAAGCAGAACATCCTGAAGGATGCTAATTGCAAAACCGAACCTCCAAAATCAGGCGAGTGGGCGACCGTCGAGAGGCGTCATGTGGGAATTTCAGGGCTGGAGGGGGAAGAGGAATGCAAACATCCTGTGTCCTCATTAAGAAGTTGTGATGAGACCTTTGAGCTCAGTGTTGCATTCCAGCTTGTGCCAGCCAGTGAACGATCTCAGCTGAGATGACATTTTAGGAAGAGGCCTCTCCTGGTGAACTTTACTGTAAGTCCCCATCCCTCAAAGACATACTGGCTGGAGAAAACCTCTGGGTTTCACATGGTGGTACAACAGTAATGGGTTAAATCATCACTCCTTACATCATTTGTATCACATTCCAATGATAAAACTTGGGGAGGACAAAAATGTCCACCCCATCCCCAATGAAAATTGCACCCCTGGATCCTAGACCCTGTGTGTCGGCCCCACTGGCCTGTGTAGCTAGCTCTTTTTTTCTATAGTCTTACACCATGGTGTTTCTCTATTGTGTCACATGCACTGAATACAACAACTAATTCACCTTACAGTGAAATGCTTACTTACAAGCCCTAACCAAAAATGCAGAAACAAATAAAGAGCAGCAGTAAAATAACAATAGTGAGGCTACAGTGGGGCAAAAAAGTATTTAGTCAGCCACCAATTGTGCAGGTTCTCCCACTTAAAAAGATGAGAGAGGCCTGTAATTTTCATCATAGGTACACTTCAACTATGACAGACAAAATGAGAAGAAAAAAAATCCAGAAAATCACATTGTAGGATTTTTAATGAATTTATTTGCAAATTATGGTGGAAAATAAGTATTTGGTCAATAACAAAAGTTTATCTCAATACTTTGTTATATACCCTTTGTTGGCAATGACAGAGGTCAAACGTTTTCTGTACTTCTTCACAAGGTTTTCACACACTGTTGCTGGTATTTTGGCCCATTCCTCCATGCAGATCTCCTCTAGAGCAGTGATGTTTTGGGGCTGTTGCTGGGCGACATGGACTTTCAACTCCCTCCAAAGATTTTCTATGAGGTTGAGATCTGGAGACTGGCTAGGCCACTCCAGGACCTTGAAATGCTTCTTACGAAGCCACTCCTTCGTTGCCCGGGCGGTGTGTTTGGGATCATTGTCATGCTGAAAGACCCAGCCACGTTTCATCTTCAATGCCCTTGCTGATGGAAGGAGGTTTTCACTCAAAATCTCACGATACATGGCCCCATTCATTGTTTCCTTTACACGGATCAGTCGTCCTGGTCCCTTTGCAGAAAAACAGCCCCAAAGCATGATGTTTCCACCCCCATGCTTCACGGTAGGTATGGTGTTCTTTGGATGCAACTCAGCATTCTTTGTCCTCCAAACACAACGAGTTGAGTTTTTAACAAAAAAGTTATATTTTGGTTTCATCTGACCATATGACATTCTCCCAATCGTCTTCTGGATCATCCAAATGCTCTCTAGCAAACTTCAGATGGGCCTGGACATGTACTGGCTTAAGCAGGGGGACACGTCTGGCACTGCAGGATTTGAGTCCCTGGCGGCGTAGTGTGTTACTACTGATGGTAGGCTTTGTTACTTTGGTCCCAGCTCTCTGCAGGTGATTCACTAGGTCCCCCCATGTGGTTCTTTTGCTCACCGTTCTTGTGATCATTTTGACCCCACGAGGTGAGATCTTGCGTGGAGCCCCAGATCGAGGGAGATTATCAGTGGTCTTGTATGTCTTCCACTTCCTAATAATTGCTCCCACAGTTGATTTCTTCAAACCAAGCTGCTTACCTATTGCAGATCCAGTCTTCCCAGCCTGGTGCAGGTCTGCAATTTTGTTTCTGGTGTCCTTTGACAGCTCTTTGGTCTTGGCCATAGTGGAGTTTGGAGTGGGACTGTTTGAGGTTGTGGACAGGTGTCTTTTATACTGATAACAAGTTCAAAAAGGTGCCATTAATACAGGTAACGAGTGGAGGACAGAGGAGGACTATATACAGGGATACCGGTACAGAGTCAATGTGGAGACTATATACAGGGGGGTACCGGTACAGAGTCAATGTGGAGGTTCTATACAGGGGGACGCGGTACATAGTCAATGTGGATACTATATACAGAGGGTACCAGTACAGAGTCAATGTGGAGACTATATACAGGGGGTACAGGTACAGAGTCAATGTGGAGGTTATATACAGGGGATACTGGTACAGAGTCAATGTGGAGGCTATATACAGGGGGTACCGGTACAGAGTCAATGTGGAGGCTATATACAGGGGGTACCGGTACAGAGTCAATGTGGAGGTTATATACAGGGGATACCGGTACAGAGTCAATGTGGAGGTTATATACAGGGGGTACCGGTACAGAGTCAATGTGGAGCTTATATACAGGGGCTACCGGTACAGAGTCAATGTGGAGACTATATACAGGGGGTACCGGTACAGACTCAACGTGGAGACTCTATACAGGGGGTACCGGTACAGAGTCAATGTGGAGGTTATATACAGGGGGTACCAGTACAGAGTCAATGTGGAGGTTATATACAGGGGATACTGGTACAGAGTCAATGTGGAGGTTACATACAGGGGGTACTGGTACAGAGTCAATGTGGAGACTATATACAGGGGGTACCGGTACAGAGTCAATGTGGAGACTATATACAGGGGGTACCGGTACAGAGTCAACGTGGAGTCCATATACAAGGGGTACCGGTACAGAGTCAACGTGGAGACTATATACAGGGGGTACCGGTACAGAGTCAATGTGGAGACTATATACAGGGGGTACAGGTACAGAGTCAATGTGGTGGTTATATACAGGGGATACTGGTACAGAGTCAATGTGGAGGTTATATACAGGGGGTACCGGTACAGAGTCAACGTGGAGTCTATATACAAGGGATACCGCTACAGAGTCAACGTGGAGACTATATACAGGGGGTACCGGTACAGAGTCAATGTGGAGGTTATATACAGGGGGTACCGGTACAGAGTCAATGCGGAGGTTATATACAGGGGGTACAGGGACCGAGTCAATGTGGAGACTATAAACAAGGGGTACCGGTACAGAGTCAACGTGGAGACTATATACAGGGGGTACCGGTACAGAGTCAATGTGCGGGGGCACTGGTTAGTCGAGGTAGTTGAGGTAATATGTACACGTAGGTAGTTATTAAAGTGACTATGAATAGATAATAACAGAGAGTAGGAGCAGTGTAAAACAGGGGGGGTGTGGCAATGCAAATAGTCTGGGTAGCCATTTGATTAGATGTTCAGGAGTCTTATGGCTTGGGGGTAGAAGTTGTTTAGAAGCCTCTTGGACCTAGAAATGGCACAGTCTTGGAACAGTCTAAGACTAGGGTGGTTGGAGTCTTTGACAATTTTTAGGGCCTTCCTCTCACACCGCCTGGTATAGAGATCCTGGATGGCAGGAAGCTTGGCCCCAGTGATGTACTCGGCCGGACGCACTACTCTATAGGGCCTTGCGGTCGGAGGCCGAGCAGTTGCCATACCAGGCAGTGATGCAACTAGTCAGCATGCTCTCAATTGTGCAGCTGTAGAACCTTTTGAGGAACTGAGGACCCATGCCAAACCATTTCAGTCTGCTGAGGGGGAATAGGTTTTGTTGTGCCCTCTTCACAACTGTCGTGGTGTGCTTGGACCATGTTAGTTTGTTGGTGATGTGGATACCAAGGAACTTGAAGCTCTCAACCTGCTCCACTACAGCCCTGTTGATGTTAATGGGGGCCTCCATTTCCTGTAGTCTACAATCATCTCCTTTGTCTTGATCACGTTGAGGATCAGGCCTACCACGGTTGTGTCGTCTGCACACTTAATGTGTTGGAGTTGTGCCTGGCTGTCATGAATGAACAGGGAGTACAGGAGGGGACTGACCACACACCCCTGAGGGGCCCCGTGTTGAGGATCATCGTGGCGGATGTCTTGTTACCTACCCATACCACCTGGGTGCAGCCCGTCAGGAAGTCCAGGATCCAGTTGCAAAGGGAGGTGTTTAGTCCCAGGGTACTTAGCTTAGTGATGAGCTTTGAGGGTGCTTTGGTGTTGAACACTAGCATTCTCACATAGGTGTTCCCTTTGTCTAGGTGTGAAAGGGCAGAGTGAAGTGCAATAGATATTGCATCATCTGTGGATCTGTTAGGGCAGTATGCTAATTGGAGTGAGTCTAAGGTTTCTGGGATAATGGTGTTGTTGTGAGCCATGACCAGCATTTTAAAGCACTTCATTGCTACAAACCTGAGTGCTATAGGTCGGTAGTCATTTAGGCAGGTTACCTTAATGTTCTTGGGCACACGGACTATGTTGGTCTGCTTGAAACATGTGAGATTTACAGACTCAGACGGGGAGAGGTTGAAAATGTCACACTTGCCAGTTGGTCAAAGCATTCTCGGAGTACACGTCCTGGTAATCCAACTGGCCTTGCAGCCTTGTGAATGTTGACCTGTTTAAAGGTCTTACTCACATTGGCTGTGGAGAGCATAATAACACAGTTGTCCTGAACAGCTGATGCTCTTCATGCATGTTTCAGTGTTACTTGCCACGAAGTGAGCATAGAAGTAATTTAGCTCGTCTGGTAGGCTAGTGTCACTGGGCAGCACTCGGCTGTGCGTCCCTTTGTTGTCTGTAATAGTTTGCAAGCCCTGCCACATCTGACGAGCATCGGAGCCAGTGTAGTACGATTCGATCGTGGTCCTGTATTGATGCTTTGCCTGTTTGATGGTTCGTCAGAGGGCATAGCGGGATTTCTTATAAGCTTCCGGGTTAGAGTCCCGCTTACCCTTTAGCTCAGTGCGGATGTTGCCTGTAATCCATTGATTCAGGTTGGGGTATGTGGGGACGATGTCATCGATGCACTTATTGATGAAGCCAGTGACTGATGTGGTGTACTCCTCAATGCCATCTGAAGAATCCCAGAACATATTCCAGTCCGTGCTATCAAAACAGTCCTGTAGCTTAGCATCTGCTTCATCTGACCACTTTTTAATTGACCAAGTCATGGGTGCTTCCTGCTTTAATTTTTGCTTAAAGGCGGAATCAGGAGGATAGAATTATGGTCAGATTTGCCAAATGGAGGGCAAGGGAGAGCTTGGTACATGTCTCTGTGTGTGGAGTACAGATGGTCTAGAGTCTCTGGTTGCACCTTTAACATGCTGGTGGAAATTTGGTAAATGGATTTAAGTTTCCCTGCATTAAAGTCCTCGGCCTCTAGGAGCACCCCTGTGCATGAGGTTTTCCTGTTTGCTTACAGCTTATTGAGTGCTTTCTTCGTGCCAGCATCTTAGTGCTAGCAATACAGATGTAAACTCTCTAGGTAGATAGTGTGGTCTACAGCTTATCATGAGATACTCTACCTCAGACGAGAAAAACCTTGAGACTTCCTTAGATATCGTGCACCAGCTGTTGTTTACAAATATACATAGACCGCCACCCCTTGTCTTACCAGGGGCTGCTGTTCGATCCTGCTGATACAATGTAAAACCAGCCAGATGTATGTTGTTCATATCGTCATTCAGCCACGACTTAGTGAACATAAGATATTACAGTTTGTAATGTCCCATTGGTAGTTTAATCTTGCTCGTAGATGAAACATTTTATTTTCTAATGATTGCCTGTTTGCCAATAGAACAGATGGCAGTGGGATTTTACTCGCTTGCAGCCCCACCTCCGCCCACTTTTTCTCCATCTTCTCTGTCACGGTTGTCGTAAGTGTCAGAGATATATGTATAGGTGGCAGGGAAGTCAGGCGCAGGAGAGTCAAACGGAGTGTAAAATGGAGTATTTTTATAAATGTCCAAGTAACATGCTCCATAACACAAATAAGAAAAATGAACATAAACAAATATGGGTACGAAGACCCGTCGCGCACCTATACAAAAACCACTACCCTGACAATAAACAATCTCTGACAAAGACATGAGGGGAAACAGAGGGTTAAATACACAACAGGTAATAAATGGGATTGAAAACAGGTGTGTGGGAAGACAAGACAAAACCAATGGAAAATGAAAAATGGATCAATGATGGCTAGAAGACCGGTGACGCCGAGCACCGCCCGAACAAGGAGAGGCAACGACTTCGGCAGAAGTCGTGACACCAAGGCGCAGCGTACGTAGAGTTCCACATTTTAATATAAAGTGAAACTTAAGCAAAGCAAAGCAAAGCAAAAAAACAAACAACGAACGAACGAACGAACGAACGAACGAACGAACGAACGAACCGTGACTACGTGGTGCACAAACACAAAATAATATCCCACAAAACAGGTGAGAATAGGGAACCCTTAAGTATGATCTCCAATTAGAGACAACGATAATCAGCTGCCTCTAATTGGGAACCACACTCAATCCCAAAACATAGAAACAAAATGACTAGAACACCCCCCTAGTCACGCTCTGACGTAAACACCATAGAGAACCAAGGGCTCTCTATGGTCAGGGCGTGGCATTCTCTTCACGCAAATGACGAGGATTTGGGCCTTTTCCTGGGAAAGCAGTATATCCTTCACGTTGGTCTCATCGGACTCGTAAAAGGAAAAAACTTCTACCAGTTCGTGGTGTATAATCGCTGTTCTCATGTCCAGAAGTTATCTTCAGTCATAAGAGACGGTAGCAGCAACATTATGAAAAAAATATGTAAAAAAATGTATTACAAACAATACAACAAAAATGAACAAAATAACCCAGTTGGTTAGGAACACGTAAAACGTGCCTCTCTGGTGCCATTCTTGTCACGTTCTGACCTTTATTTCCTTTGTTTTGTCTTTATTTAGTATGGTCAGGGCGTGAGTTAGGGTGGGCAGTCTATGTTTGTTTTTCTATGTTTGGTTTCTGTGTTCGGCCTAGTATGGTTCTCAATCAGAGGCAGGTGTTGTTAGTTGTCTCTGATTGAGAATCATACTTATTAGGTAGCCTGGGTTTCACTTTTGGTTTGTGGGTGTTTGTTTCCGTGTGAGTGTTTGTTGCCACACGGTACTGTTTCGTTCATGTTCACGTTTTTTGTTTTGTATTTCATTGTGTTCAGTTTATGTCTTAAAATAAATGTTATGGACACTTACCACGCTGCGCATTGGCCCTCCGATCCTTCTCACTACTCCTCCTCAGAAGAGGAGGAAGAATGCCGTTACAATTCTACAATTGTAGATGTATGGCTCATCAGGCTCAGGTAGAATTAGGCTTTCATTTTCATACTGATCAAAGCTCAAATCAAATCCAGACATATTTATATGCTTTAGACACTTTCTGTTTTGTAGGGAAATACCAGGGAGAAAAGGGATTTATACTCAGGTTTGAACATTTGTAAAATACCGGTAAAATATGAAACCCTAGTGAAGACCCATGCTTCTAGTGAAGACCCATGCTTCTAGTGAAGACTCATGCTTCTAGTGAAGACTCATGCTTCTAGTGAAGACCCTGTCACGAACCTCGCCGAAGATGGTGCCTCTTCCTGTTCGGGCGGTGCTCGGCGTCACCGGCCTATTAGCTGCCATCGATTCCCTTTCCGTTTGTTTTGGTTATTGGGTAATTGGATACACCTGTTTTGTATTAGGGTTTGTTTGTAGGGTATTTAAGGGCACTAGGCCCGCTGGGTGTTTGTGCGGGCTTGTTTTTTGTTACTCTGTGTTTGATGGTGTGATTTATTTGTGTCTTTATTCTCCGGACTATTTTTGTCCTGTTGTTTTGACTGGCAACTTATATACGCCCTGTGTGTTGGCGTGACCGTTTTTGTTGCGCTGGTGAATACATTTGACAAACGACTGAACCCTGCTCTCTGCGCCTGATTCCACCCACCACTCCTAGTTGATCGTAACAGGCCCATGGTTCTAGTGAAGACCCACGCTAGATTTTTTTGCCTGATGCTCAGCAGAACAGACTGTTGTTTTTCCTGTATGCCTGAAGCCTGTATATACACATGTTTAACAAACACACATGCATATGCACACTCGTATGCATGAACACACACACACACACACACACACACACACACACACAGTGAAAACAGCTTTCATTCACGCACAGAGACACATACAGCACACGTGCAGCACACGTACACATGTCCAGCATGACGTTGGCAAGCTCTCTAACTCATTCTTTATAACGGTGTCACCAGAAATAATGAAAAGATAATACGTTACCATAACTCCTGTGGTTTGTATTGGAGAAAATCTCACTAATGCAAAAGCTTAGCACAGCCAAATGGCATGTTATTGCAATGTGTCTGTGATTAATTTCTTCTGTAAAAGGAGCATTTATAAATGGGAGTTATCCTCTGTCACTTAATAGCGTTCAATTAATCACCGTCAGAGCAAAGTTGCTACCAAAATAATGACAATTTAATAACACTCCAAGTACAGGGGAGCCAGATGACCTAGCGTTTATAAATGTCAGTGGTCTGGGCCGTAATCTACAGTGACAGGGAAACATGTGCTAGGCCCAGCAGTGTCTGCTTCTATGTAATGCAACAAATGCACCATCCCCATAGTGAGCAGGCTATGAATAACTGTGATAATCACACAACAATGGCTTCATTTATCAACCTACAGTATGAAGAGTGCTAATGTAGTAGCGATTAGGTTGCCTGCCTGGGATGCTTGCCTTTCTGTTTTCTGGTCTGTTCTATGTTCTGTTTCATAGGGCAGGGAGGACGGAACAGGTCAGAACAGAACAGAATGGGACACAACAGCCATCCATCCAGACTGCCTGTCTGTCTGTCTGTCTGTCTGTCTGTCTGTCTCTTTGTTTTCTGGTCTGTTGCAGGGTTAGTTTCAGTGGGCAGGACAGGAGAGTCTGTCTGTCTGACTGTCTCTTTGTTTTCTGGTCTGTTGCAGGGTTAGTTTCAGTGGGCAGGACAGGAGAGTCTGTCTGTCTGTCTGTCTCTTTGTTTTCTGGTCTGTTGTAGGGTTAGTTTCAGTGGGCAGGACAGGAGAGTCTGTCTCTTTGTTTTCTGGTCTGTTGTACTGATGGTTTCAGTGGGCAGGACAGGAGAGCCTGCTTGGTCCGATACCTACAGGATGATGTCAGAGGTGTCATCGAGGACATCTGCTCTTTCTCACTGTCTGTCCTTCATGCACGCAGACACACATTCACACATACACTCAAACATACACACACACACACTCACATGTATTTTGGAAGCATTGTTTAATCAACCCTCTTCATTACAGTTTGACAGGAGACGCCTCGCCCTTCTGTGGTAATGTAGCCATAGCATAAGACAATTGACTGTAACAGCTCTTCCTGTGCACCTTGCAGCCCATCATGTTTTAAGTGTAAGAGTGTACTGTATGAGGCCATCTCCTTCACAGTGTAGGTCCCCAGCATGTCCGAGTGGAACGGCCCATCATGGGCAGTCTGTCAGGCCCATGATAAACTGCTTCCCTGTATTGTACCAATGACACAACTACAACAATCCCTTAAATGATGAAAGTGACTTCTGCTGCCCTAAACAATGCTAACAGCCACACTGTAACTATGAATAGATGTGATGATGGAAAGGGATGACTCCCATCCTAAGGGGAAAAGGTGTAGCTGTAACTGTGATACTTTATTTAGATATTTCACCATCCTTGTTATGTAGTATCTCTACCGTTGTGTGGAACGTTCAGAATGCAGTCTGGTAGCACATTGTGTAACCAATCGGCTATTCTGTGTATGTTAGCTTGTTAGCAACTGTACAGCAGAAGAGAGAAAATAGGAACTATGTGAACTTGATCTGTTTGTCTGGCCTGTCCTTCCTGGGTATGACCGATAGCTTGGCAAATGAGAGAGAGAGAGAGAGAGGCTGGTGGGCCATGACGAAAGGTCACAGTGAAATGGTAAATGATTCTCCTCCTGGCTACCATTGTCACGACTTCTACCGAAGGTAACTCCTCTCCCTGTTCGGGCGGCGCTCGGCGCTCGGCGTCGCCGGTCTACTAGCCGCTACCGATCCCTTTATCTTTTTCTGGTTGTTTTGTCTGTGTTCCTTTTCACACCTGGTTTCAGTTGCTTTGATTTCTGTGGGTATACAGGGCACCTGTTACCTGCCGTAATTCGTGCAGGATTAGACTTGTGTGCATTGCGCTCGATTGTATTTGATGTTTGTTGTTTTTTCGCTATTACGCACGTGTATGTAAAGTGTCGGAACTGTGTTTGTTCCTCCGTGCGTTTGCACGAGTTTCTGATTATTCGAGAGCGTAGTTTTGGGGTTTTGGTCTGTGCCGTTTTTGTATTGCTGGACTATATTATTAAACACGCTTCTCAGACATCCCTGCTCTCTCCTGCGCCTGACTCCTACACCTCTCACCAAGACGCATGTTATCACAACCATGGTAATATCCAGTAACCATCCCCTTCTTCCTCCTCATGTAGGACAGAGGCAGAATCACTCTCCTTACCCAGGGTCCTGGTGAAAAGTAGTGCACTATAAAGGGAATAGGGTGCTATTTGTGACTCAGTCCCAGACTTCACTGTGTTTAGCCCAGGACCTGGCTGCATGAGGTTTAGCGCAGGTCACAGAGTTGGTGAGGTACATCCTTTATCTTAGCACTGGGAGGGCAGCGGTAGGGTGGAGCAGGGTCATGACTAACACAGTGATGGATTCTGGCCGGGTTTAAACCTACAGATCCAGCCTCTTCTGATGGTTCTGACCTAAGCTGTGTGAGAGGAATGCCATGCATGTCCTCTTAAAAGAGGACCTCTGCTTCTATTACCATGATTGGATGAATGAATAAATGAAAGACTGAGCCTTATGCTCTGGCAGTAGAAACACTTATAGTCAGGACAGAGGGATCAAACATCTGAAGAAGAGAGATGCTGATAGGTTGGTTTATTATTGATATTTACATTAAGGTTGTCTGTGGAGGAAAAGGTGTGGAGGCTCTGTGTGTGAGGCAACTGTTCTACCACTGGTCGAGCCCAAACACAAAGTACCAATCACACCTCAATCTGAACCAATCACATTCTCCGTATCCACACGACCTCTTGACCCTGGTGTAAATAACACAACTTTTAAAAAGCCACAAGCAAACCCACTGTTTTCTAGCCCACTCTACTAACATCTCATGCTTGATGGGTTCTGTTACGTAAGACAGATTGTAGGGCCTGTGGTTGTAGAAGAAACTGGTGAACTATACCCCAGGCTAGATTACTTTGTGTGACATTAAAGGGCCACTCTAAAAGGTACAACAGTGTGGTAAATAGCCGGCATAATGTAAAGTGTTTAACAGAATTGGCTCTCATTTTCACTTTCACGGCTGGTTGAAGGCACTCAGGCAGTCGAGAGGAGCTCTTTCACATGTTAATCATTGATGGGGACTGTTTAAGAACAAAAACGTTGTGCAGGACAAGTGTAAAGGGCAGACAAAGCCCCCACTGAACTATTCCCAACTGACACCATGATCATAATAATATTCTGGGCTTCATAAGATTGGCTGTTTGTGAATGTGGCTTTCGGGGAGAGTTTACAAGGGCTGTCTTGTTGTTATTTTTGTGTATAAGCGCAGAATGATTATGTGGCGTGTTTATTCTGGTAACTAACATGTGTTTGTGTGGGCTGGGGCTGTAAGAGGCTGTAAGGCACCACATCTGTTGCTTCCCATTTTGCCTTATGCGACAGGATTTGCAATCATAGCCCTCCTTAGGGTGTGTGTTGTGTGTACACCATCCTCTTTTATTCACGTTTTTATATTCAGAAAATATAAATACAATTATACATTATGGAACATTTGCTGCCAACTATCCAGAAAATGTGTTTCTGGTCTTTTGCTCCTTTATGGTTTTCACCAGCAGGGAGGAGACAAGCTTGGCTGGGTCCCTGATAGAGATTTATACAGGTTTCATGGGTGTATATGTGCAAGTGTGTCAGGTTTATTTCCTACTTCACTGAGAGAAAGTGGGGGGAAAGTAAGACATCAGGAATCTTTTTTGGTTCCACGTCCCCATGTTCCCATAAGGGTGGATTAGCGTTTCAGTGCCTAATGCTAATTACAATGAATTCTCGCGACTAACCCTCAACGATGGGTGGAAGTTTGAGGTAAATGTTGGGGAGAGGAGGTATTTGTGACCTGCTGGATTGAAACGGAGACAGATTGCAGCAGCAAGGTGTTGATAATGCTGTAAGATTAATGCCTCAGCCACAAATAATCACCCTTATCCCCCGTTCTCCCCTCAGCAGATAGAATTGTTCAACTTCCCTGACTCCTGCCCACAGCAAGATGGATGGCACACGTGGGCTGCTGTCAGAGTGGACACACACACACACACACACACACACACACAGGGCCAACTAGGCTTTGGAGAGACTAGAATCATGGGAGTCAAGGTTGGCATCTGGACAGCGAGTCTCTCTCTCTCACACACACGCACACACACATACACATACACACACACACACACACACACAGGGTGAAAACAGCTTTCATTCAAAGTGCACTTAATCCCGGCATCTCTCCTCCAGTCATTTCCATTCTCCTTTTTTCTGTTGTGGATCTCTCTGCTCCTCTCCTTCCCCTCCTGTGTTTCTCTAGTTCACTATGGTCTGGCTTTCTGACATGCGTGCAAATTGGCAAATTACAGGATGGTGGCTGTCACTAGGCAGATTCCTGTGGTCACAAGAGGGCTGAGGGAGGTGTGGAGGCTGGGAGGTGCTAGCATGGAGGGTTGACACTATGGGGTGGACGTTAGCCCTAGTTTCCCTGTCTTAACATTGTTAATGTGGGCTGGTCTGATTGACACACTGCTGGTTTGAAAGGGCCAGCCCCCTGCCTCTCTTCTCTGTGTGCTATAGGGATCTAGGAGGGCCTTCCTCCCCTTCATCCCCCAACCTCCCCAAAGCCTTCCCATCTCTCCTTTGTGTTTCCCCCTCCTTCATGTTGTTCTTCCCCTCCACTTCATTTGCCTCAGAGGCCCATGCAGAGTTGTCATGGTAGAGAGGAGAGAGGAGACCCCCTGGTTTTCTCCCCTACTCTTTTCTCATCTTCTCAGGCAGACACTATATATACAAAAATATGTGGACACCCCTTCAAGTGGATTCGGATAGTTCAGTCACACCCGTTGCTGACATGCGATTTCCATAAACAAACATTGGCAGTAGAATGGCTTTACTGAAGAGCTTAGTGACTTTCAATGAGACACCGTCATATGATGCCACCTTTCCAACAAGTCAGTTCGTAAAATGTCTGCCCTGCTAGAGCTATCCCGGTCAACTGTAAGTGCTGTTATTGTGAAGTGGAAACGTCTAGGAGCAACAACAGCTCAGTCACAAAGTTGGACCGCTGATTGCTGAAGCGTGTAGTGTGCAAAAATCGTCTGTCCTCGGTTGCAACATTCAATACCGACTTTCAAACTGCCTCTGGAAGCAATGTCAGCACAAGAACTGTTGGTTGGGAGCTTAGCGAAATGGGTTTCCATGGCTGAGCAGCCGCACAAGCCTAAGGTCACCATGCACAATGCCAAGGGGCGGCTGGAGTGATGTAACGCTCGCCACCATTGGACTCTGGAGCATCTGGCAGTCCGACGGACTAATCTGGGTTTGGCGGAATGCTACCTGCCCCAATACATAGTGCCAAATGTAAAGTTTGGTGGAGGAGGAAAAAAGGTCTGGAGCTGTTTTTCATGGTTTGGACTAAGCCCCTTGTTCAAGTGAAGGGAAATCTTAACCCTACAGCATACAATGACATTCTAGACAATTCTCTGCTTCTAACTTTGTGGCAACAGTTTGGGGAAGGCCCTTTCCTTGTTACAGCATGACAATGCCCCCATGCACAAAGAGAGGACCATACAGAAATGGTTTGTCGAGATTGTTGTGGAAGAACTTGACTGGCCTGCACAGAGCCCAGACCTCAACCCCAACGAACAACTTTGGGATGATTGGAACGCCGACTGAGAGCCAGGCCTAATCACCCAACATCAGTGCCCGACCTCACTAATGATCTTGTGGCTGAATGGAAGTAAGTCCTCGCAGCAATGTTCCAACATCTAGTGGAAAGCCTTCCCAGAAGAGTAGAGGCTATTATAGCAGCAAAGGGGGGACCAACTCTATATTAATGCCCATGATTTTGGAATGAGATGTTCGACGAGCAGGTGTCCATATACTTTTGGTCATGTAGTCTAGCATTCGCCATCAAATCCCAGCCATCCCTAGCCACCAAGCCCTATTCCAGGCCTGAGGATCAGGCAGGGGTCTGGGTCAGTCCTGGGTGGAAACAGCATGGAGGTGTTATTCCAACAGTGGCCAGGCCAGGGACCCTCCTCAGCCTACTCTCTGTGTCAGGTCCCCTCCAGCTGATCCCCAAAAAGGATGTCTCACTTCAAGGGAGAGAGATGGAAGACTAGGAGATACATAATGAGAGAGGGAGGGGGAGGGAGATGGAGGACTAGGAGATACATAATGAGAGAGGGAGGGGAGGGAGATGGAGGACTAGGAGATACATAATGAGAGAGGGAGGGGAGGGAGATGGAGGACTAGGAGATACATAATGAGAGAGGGAGGGGGAGGGAGATGGAGGACTAGGAGATACATAATGAGAGAGGGAGGGGAGGGAGATGGAGGACTAGGAGATACATAATGAGAGAGGGGGGGGAGGGAGATGGAGGACTAGGAGATACATAATGAGAGAGGGAGGTGGAGGGGGATGGAGGACTAGGAGATACATAATGAGAGAGGGAGGGAGAGAGATGGAAGACTAGGAGATACATCATGGGAGGGGAGGGAGGGAGATGGAGGACTAGGAGATACATAATGAGAGAGGGAGAGGAGGAGGTGGAGATACATAATGGGGATGGAGGACTAGGAGATACATAATGAGAGAGGGAAGGGGAGGGAGATGGAGGACTAGGAGATACATAATGAGAGAGGGAGGGGAGGGAGATGGAGGACTAGGAGATACATAATGGGAGGGGGAGGGGGAGGGAGATGGAGGACTAGGAGATACATAATGAGAGAGGGAAGGGAGGGAGATCGAGGACTAGGAGATACATAATGAGAGAGGGAGTGGGAGGGAGATGGAGGACTAGGAGATACATAATGAGAGAGGGAGGGAGGACTAGGAGATACATAATGAGAGAGGGAGGGGAGAGAGATGGAAGACTAGGAGATACATAATGAGAGAGGGAGGGGAGGGAGATGGAGGACTAGGAGATACATAATGGGAGGGGATACATAATGAGGGGAGGGAGATGGAGGACTAGGAGATACATAATGAGAGAGGGAAGGGGAGGGAGATGGAGGACTAGGAGATACATAATGAGAGAGGGAGGGGGAGGGAGATGGAGGACTAGGAGATACATAATGAGAGAGGGAGGGAGGACTAGGAGATACATAATGAGAGAGGGAGGGGGAGGGAGATGGAGGACTAGGAGATACATAATGAGAGAGGGAGTGGGAGGGAGATGGAGGACTAGGAGATACATAATGAGAGAGGGAGGGAGGACTAGGAGATACATAATGAGAGAGGGAGTGGGAGGGAGGGAGAGAGATGGAAGACTAGGAGATACATAATGAGAGAGGGAGGGGGAGGGAGATGGAGGACTAGGAGATACATAATGAGAGAGGGAGGGAGGACTATGAGATACATAATGAGAGAGGGAGGGGAGGGAGATGGAGGACTAGAAGATACATAATGAGAGAGGGAGGGAGGGAGGACTAGGAGATACATAATGAGAGAGGGAGGGGGAGGACTAGGAGATACATTATGAGATAGGAGGAGGGAGGACTAGGTGATACATAATGAGAGAGGGAAGGAGGACTAGGAGATACATAATGAGAGAGGGAGGGAGAGAGATGGAGGACTAGGAGATACATAATGAGAGAGGGAGGGAGGACTAGGAGATACATAATGAGAGAGGGAGGGGGAGGGAGATGGAGGACTAGGAGATACATAATGGGAGGTGGAGGGAGATGGAGGACTAGGAGATACATAATGGGAGGTGGAGGGGGATGGAGGACTAGGAGATACATAATGAGAGAGGGAGAGAGGACTAGGAGATACATAATGAGAGAGGGAGGGGGAGGGAGATGGAGGACTAGGAGATACATAATGGGGGGGGAGGGGGAGGGAGATGGAGGACTAGGAGATACATAATGAGAGAGGGAAGGGGAGGGAGATCGAGGACTAGGAGATACATAATGAGAGAGGGAGGGGAGGGAGATGGAGGACTAGGAGATACATAATGAGAGAGGGAGGGAGGACTAGGAGATACATAATGAGAGTAAGGGGGGAGGGAGATGGAGGACTAGGAGATACATAATGAGAGAGGGAGGGGAGGGGATGGAGGACTAGGAGATACATAATGAGAGAGGGAAGGGGAGGGAGATGGAGGACTAGGAGATACATAATGGGAGGGGGAGGGGAGGGAGATGGAGGACTAGGAGATACATAATGAGAGAGGGAGGGAGGACTATGAGATACATAATGAGAGAGGGAGGGGAGGGAGATGGAGGACTAGGAGATACATAATGAGGGGGGGGAGGGGGAGGAGATGGAGGACTAGGAGATACATAATGAGAGAGGGAAGGGGAGGGAGATGGAGGACTAGGAGATACATAATGAGAGAGGGAGGGGAGGGAGATGGAGGACTAGGAGATACATAATGAGAGAGGGAGGGAGGACTAGGAGATACATAATGAGAGAGGGAGGGGGAGGGAGATGGAGGACTAGGAGATACATAATGAGAGAGGGAGGGAGGACTATGAGATACATAATGAGAGAGGGAGGGGGAGGGAGATGGAGGACTAGGAGATACATAATGAGAGAGGGAGGGAGGACTAGGAGATACATAATGAGAGAGGGAGGGAGGACTATGAGATACATAATGAGATAGGAGGAGATGGAGGACTAGGAGATACATAATGAGAGAGGGAGGGAGGACTAGGAGATACATAATGAGAGAGGGAGGGGGAGGGAGATGGAAGACTAGGAGATACATAATGAGAGAGGGAGGGAGGACTAGGAGATACATAATGAGAGAGGGAGGGGAGGATGGAAGACATAATGGAGATACATAATGAGAGATGGAGGACTAGGAGATACATAATGAGAGAGGGAGGGAGGACTAGGAGATACATAATGAGAGAGGGAGGGGAGAGATGGAAGACTAGGAGATACATAATGAGGGAGATGGAGGACTAGGAGATACATAATGAGAGAGGGAGGGAGGACTATGAGATACATAATGAGAGAGGGAGGGGGAGGGAGATGGAGGACTAGGAGATACATAATGAGAGAGGGAGGGAGGACTAGGAGATACATAATGAGAGAGGGAGGGAGGACTATGAGATACATAATGAGATAGGAGGAGGGAGGACTAGGTGATACATAATGAGAGAGGGAGGGAGGACTAGGAGATACATAATGAGAGAGGGAGGGGGAGAGATGGAAGACTAGGAGATACATAATGAGAGAGGGAGGGAGGACTAGGAGATACATAATGAGAGAGGGAGGGAGAGAGATGGAAGACTAGGAGATACATAATGAGAGAGGGAGGACTAGGAGATACATAATGAGAGAGGGAGGGAGGACTAGGAGATACATAATGAGAGAGGGAGGGAGAGAGATGGAAGACTAGGAGATACATAATGAGAGAGGGAGGACTAGGAGATACATAATGACAGAGGGAGGGGGAGGGAGATGGAGGACTAGGAGATCCATAATGAGAGAGGGAGGGAGAAGGAGATGGAGGACTAGGAGATACATAATGAGAGAGGGAGGGAGAGAGAGAGATGGAGGGAGGGATACGGAGAGAGAGACAGATGGAAGGTGGGAGATGGAGGGAGAGAGAGAGATGGAGAGAGAGAGACGGAAGCACGGAGAGGGAGATGAAAGGAGTGAGAGACAGATGGTAAGAGGGAGAAGGAGATGGAGGGAGAGAGAGAGATGGAGGGAGGGAGAGGGAGACAGAGAGAGAGAGACAGATGGAAGGTGGGAGATGGAGGGAGAGAGAGAGATGGAGAGAGAGAGACGGAAGCACGGAGAGGGAGATGAAAGGAGTGAGAGACAGATGGTAAGAGGGAGAAGGAGATGGAGGGAGAGAGAGAGATGGAGGGAGGGAGGGAGATGGAGGGAGAGGGAGACAGAGAGAGAGAGACAGAAGCACGGAGAGGGAGATGAAAGGAGTGAGAGACAGATGGTAAGAGGGAGAAGGAGATGGAGGGAGGGAGAGAGATGGAGGGAGGGAGGGAGATGGAGGGAGGGAGGGAGAGGGAGGGAGGGAGATGGAGGGAGGGAGGGAGAGGGAGAGAGAGAGATGGAGGGAGGGAGGGAGGGAGGGAGGGAGGGAGACAGAGAGAGAGAGACGGAAGCACGGAGAGGGAGATGAAAGGAGTGAGAGACAGATGGTAAGAGGGAGAAGGAGATGGAGGGAGGGGAGAGATGGATGGAGGGAGGGAGATGGAGGGAGGGAGGGAGAGGGAGGGAGGGAGGGAGGGAGATGGAGGGAGAGAGAGAGATGGAGGGAGGGAGATGGAGGGAGGGAGGGAGGGAGAGGGAGGGAGGGAGATGGAGGGAGGGAGATGGAGGGAGGGAGAGAGGGAGAGAGAGAGATGGAGGGAGGGAGGGAGAGGGAGGGAGGGAGATGGAGGGAGATGGAGGGAGAGGGAGGGAGGGAGAGAGAGGGAGGGAGAGAGATGGAGGGAGGGAGGGAGATGGAGGGAGGGAGGGAGATGGAGGGAGGGAGATGGAGGGAGGGAGAGAGAGGGAGAGAGAGAGATGGAGGGAGGGAGGGAGAGAGAGAGATGGAGGGAGGGAGGGAGAGGGAGGGAGGGAGGGAGATGGGGAGAGGGAGGGAGGGAGGGAGAGGGAGACAGAGAGAGAGAGACAGAAGCACGGAGAGGGAGATGAAAGGAGTGAGAGACAGATGGTAAGAGGGAGAAGGAGATGGAGGGAGGGAGAGAGATGGAGGGAGGGAGGGAGAGGGAGAGAGAGAGATGGAGGGAGGGAGGGAGAGGGAGAGAGAGAGATGGAGGGAGGGAGGGAGATGGAGGGAGGGAGGGAGAGGGAGGGAGAGAGATGGAGGGAGGGAGGGAGAGGGAGAGAGAGAGATGGAGGGAGGGAGGGAGGGAGATGGAGGGAGGGAGGGAGAGGGAGACAGAGAGAGAGAGACAGAAGCACGGAGAGGGAGATGAAAGGAGTGAGAGACAGATGGTAAGAGGGAGAAGGAGATGGAGGGAGGGAGAGAGATGGAGGGAGGGAGGGAGATGGAGGGAGGGAGGGAGAGGGAGGGAGGGAGGGAGGGAGGGAGAGGGAGAGAGAGAGATGGAGGGAGGGAGGGAGAGGGAGACAGAGAGAGAGAGACACGGAAGCACGGAGAGGGAGATGAAAGGAGTGAGAGACAGATGGTAAGAGGGAGAAGGAGATGGAGGGAGGGAGAGAGATGGAGGGAGGGAGGGAGATGGAGGGAGGGAGGGAGATGGAGGGAGGGAGGGAGATGGAGGGAGGGAGAGAGATGGAGGGAGGGAGGGAGATGGAGGGAGGGAGGGAGATGGATGGAGGGAGGGAGATGGAGGGAGGGAGAGAGATGGAGGGAGGGAGAGAGATGGAGGGAGGGAGGGAGGGAGATGGAGGGAGGGAGGGAGAGGGAGGGAGGGAGATGGAGGGAGGGAGGGAGGGAGACAGAGAGAGAGACAGGTGGGAGATGGAGGGAGGGAGAGAGAGAGATGGAGGGAGGGAGGGAGAGAGAGAGAGACAGAGAGAGAGACAGATGGAAGGTGGGAGATGGAGGGAGGGAGAGAGAGAGATGGAGGGAGGGAGAGAGAGAGATGGAGAGAGAGAGACGGAAGCACGGAGAGGGAGATGAAAGGAGTGAGAGACAGATGGTAAGAGGGAGAAGGAGATGGAGGGAGAGAGAGAGATGGATGGAGGGAGGGAGGGAGGGAGAGGGAGACAGAGAGAGAGAGACAGATGGAAGGTGGGAGATGGAGGGAGTGAGATAGAGATGGATGGAGGGAGGGAGGGGGAGACAGAGAGAGAGACAGATGGAAGGTGGGAGATGGAGGGAGACAGAGAGAGATGGCCAGAGAAAGAGGTGGCAGGAGAGAGAGACAGATGGTAGGAGGGAGATGGAGGGAGAGAGAGAGAGATGGAGGCACGGAGAGGGAGATGAGGGAAGGGAGAGGGAGATGGAGGGAGAGAGAGAGAAGTTTCACCAACTGGTCGTGTGACTGTGAACCATGGTGAGGTCACACAGTGTGCTTGAAATGAGTTTCTCAGCATCACTGCTGAGTCTATTCACTACAACCACTGTACTTATCCTCACCCCTACAGTATACTCAGTCGTTCATATTTTGCAGGCTATAGGCTAGGCTATCCTTGATGTTTGCTGTATATAGGAAATATATAAATATATATGAAAAGCAAAACATGTCTATTTTCCTTCTGGACAAACCCCCCTCTTACTCTGCAGTGGTTGGACTGATTCATTTTGCCCCTCACTGTTAGCCCCTCACAGGCCGTGTGTACGTGTGTGTGCCTGTGTTTGTCTGCCATCCTAATGGCTAGTGTTTAAGGTGAGAGTGGAGGAAGTGGTGGTTTAGGGAGGGAACCCTTGTGGAGCTGTTTTAATTAAGGTGGAGATGACACCTCTTCTCCCTCTTCTCTCCTGCTCATCTTTCACCTGGGAGACACAGGGGAACTGTGACACCGGCCCTGCTGGCATGCCTCTGATTAAAGCAGGGCCTCATTTACCACGGCCCGCTGTCAACAAAACACCACTAATGGCATTAAGCCCAGGCCTGGGGGCCAACCGGGGCCACGGGACCAAACCTAGGGGACAATCCCCACAGAGGCTCAAATGAGAGGAAACAAATTTAGCCTAATCTCTGATACGAGAGCCTAATCTCCCACTGATATTATCTGGTAGGAGGATTCATGTGTTTTGTGACGTTACAGGGAGCATGGCCTATGTGTGTGTGTGTGTGTGTGTGTGTGTGTGTGTGTATGTGCGTGTGTGCGTGTGTGTGTGTGTGTGCATGTGTGCGTGTGTGCGTGTGTGTGTGTGTGTGTGTGCATGTGTGTGTGTGTGTGTGTGTGTGTGTGTGTGTGTGTGTGTGTGCAGGGGCTGAGGGAGAAGCCAGATAAAGACTTTTTTCTCTGGGGCCTGGCATTTTGTGGTGAGGTTAGTTGGTTTGTCTATGATGCCTTTTCTGAAGGTGATTTAGGCTGCTTTGTGGTAGGTGGATGTTTTCTGGACAGTCTACCTTTCTTCTCAGAAACCTGTCACTGACCCCTCTCTGTCAGATCAGACCTCTTTCCTGTTCTGTCACCACCTGAGGGGGACTGGGCATGAGCCCTGTTCAACCCTGTCTCTCCGTTCCCCATTCTAACTATGACCTCATACATGTCCCCTACTCTTCATCCATCACTTCCTCTATAGTGGCTGGGAATCGGACATTCTACAAATAGCTGTGTTAACCCTTTGAAGGTTAGGAGAACAAGGCCTTTGTGTCCTTAAACACTTAGAGAACACTCAGAGCTGGAATCCTGACCATGAGGGTTGTGTCAGCCAGTCTGTTAACACCACAGCTCCTCTTGTCCATGTCACTACTGTGTGGTAGTCTGCCCGGGCGCGCGCACACACACACACACACACACCGGGCTATGATCGCTACGCAACCCTACCAACCATCGGCTGAAATAACTCTTGGCAATAACTCTCCTGCTGGCCACTGCTCCACCACGGCTCCCACTACACATTCTGAGACGTTACATATTTAACATGAGCAGTAGGGTAGTATAAAGTTTAATGCTAAAGCGAGGTCACTTCTCTTTGGTGCTCAATGTGCTTTTTACAGTCTTCTCATTAGTCGGCCCAGCGAGGAAAACTTCACTGCAGTCTTTTATTGATTTATGTCAATAGCCATTAGGTTGGCATTGCCTTTTCCTCTGTTTAATAGCGACATGCATCAGGCTGGAGGCTGCCTTAGAAGACCCAGGGATAATAATGTGATGATTAATTAGGAAAGTTAGTTTCTTGTAAAGTGACAGCGCTTCTTTAAGCGGGGCTGTAAACTTTTATTGAAGCATACAGCTGACCTCAAATTGGAAATTTGTGTTGGAAGCAGCCTGTCTCTCTCATCATTACTGCTCCTGCCTGTTGTTCATTTTATATCTGTCTATAAAAAACAGTGGGAGGGAGGGGCTACGGGAGGGCAGGGTAGGGGGTGTGTTCTACACGCGACAACACTCTTCCACTCCGCCCCACTGTCTCCCCCCTCTGGCCCAGTCGATGAGGGGCTCCCTAGAGTTGACCCACGATGTGGAGCCATCAACCCACCTTGGTCATAATCTTAGAGACACATTAAATATGTTCTAATCAATACATTTCCACCCAAGGATTTCATCCAGAAATCCAGAAACCTCATCCAGAGGTTCTTGTACTACACTTGATTTTCAGGAGTCCTTTTTTTATGCACACATACATTTCCAAGCAACTTTCTGGATGAAAACATCCACTCCTTGATGCTAAAACAGCCATGGGCATGTCAGAGGTCGCCCTTAGTGGTGGAGTAACATCAGTGTTAGCTGTGCTAGGCTATGGCGCTAACGCTATGCTAAAACACTAGTGCTAACATAGGCTTTGCTAGCTCCACTCTGTACGGTTGGACCTCTGCCTCGCCCTGACACCACTAGTACTCCACTCTCCACTGCAGGGGTAGCCCTCTCCCTGGGCCTTCCCAGTGTTTATAGAGAAGCCAGTGTAATGTGAAGAGGCAGAGGAGGAAGGGCACACTGTGGCTCCTTGATTACCGCCCTGGGGAGCCCTAACCGTGGAACCACTTAAAAGATAATGCCCAAATTATGTTTTCAAACTCCTGGCCGCCTAGTTGGCCGAGTTGAAACAAAATCACTGATGTAAAGGAAATGGGACTTGAATGGCACTGTTTACAGTCGTTGGATGTTCACACATAAGAAGCAAATTCCAACATAAACATTCACTTAGTGCATGTAAATCTAAATGCTATTAATAAAGCCCTTTTATCTTCTCCACTGGAGTGTGGCCCCTGAGGCCACTAGGGGTAATCTGGCCCTCATTCACTAGCTGACTAACTCTCTCTCTCTCTTCTCTCATGCTATCCATTTTGTCTTTCAAACTTTTTTTTCTCTCTCTCTCTCTCCCTCTCTCGCTCTCCTCTGTGTGTCATTCTGGCAAAGCCTAGGCCTCTGGGCCACCGATTCTTATTCCCAAATACCCCATTTGCTCTCTGAGGCCTCTTGTAAAGTACTGAGAGCTCATTCTAGCCCTCCTTTTTACCCTTTCCATTCCACAGACTGTTGTACACACCACAGAGATGTTTGGCCCTAGTAAAACCTGTGATGTCCCCATGGTTGGAGAGGGTTTAACTGCTGCTTTCCTTGGCTCTCTGCAGGCTCTCTGCATCTCTGTCCCCTTCTCTCATGCAGAGGACAGTGATGTTCCTATGGTTCTCACTTACATATTGTTGCTCTACTGATAGATCAGTTCTGACAGAGTGAAGGCCTGTGTCTTTCTCATGCAGCCACATCTTCTCAGGGATTGTTTTTCTTATTCCTGTCGACAGAAAGTTGTTTCTGCTGTCTCCTCTCTCTGCGTGTCCACGACAGGAGTGCTTCCTGCAGTGTGTGTGTGTGTGTGTGTGTGTGTGTCTCGCTCTGAGTGTGCGTGTCTGTGTGTCTGTGTGTGCAGCCTGGTCACTCAGCAGCGTGTGTGTATGCGTGCGTGGATGCGTGTGTGTGTGTTTGTGTGTATCTGTGTGTGTGCTTACGGATGTGTGTGTGCGTACTTCAGTGTTAGAGCGAGGCTGCTTTTATCTCAGTGCCAAGTGTGGAGAAACAGTATCCTCTTATGAAGGACTGCCTTTTGTACTGCTCTGGGGTTCCCACTCTCACTCAGCTCTGAAGAGCCAAAAATCTCCATCTGATGTTCAGATCTCTGTTATTTGTTCATGAAACTACAACTGAGAAAAGCCTTACCTGAGGGACCAGTCCACTCATCTCCTCATACACCATGTGGACACGTCAACATGAAGGGCCAGTCTGCTCCTTTGCTGTCCTAAACTACTCTTAATTTATTGCCAGTGACCAGCGTCTGACTTTACTTTGCTTCTCTTTGTAAACAAAATGCAGCTTGGTTTCATAAAGTCTTATACAGGAAGTCTGTATGTGGAATATCCTGTTTGGGCCAAGGTAGTGCGAACTGAACTGGCAATCTCCCAGACGCTCCGATGTTTGTGTCATGTCCCACCTAAAGCAGTTCCATATTTCAGCCCTGAGTCCTTGAGATGCAGAGTAGCAGCTCAGCGCTCTGTGTTGCTGTGTTGGTGTCAGGCGACCATCTTGAGTGTGTGTGTCTCGGTCACTGTTGTCTCGCGGTTTGGTCCGGTCTCCAAGCAGATGGCGGCACAGTTTAGTGCGAGTCGCACACAAGCAGCACACCGTGGCACAGGTTTTCCCATCATAACACATCTTGCAAGGCCTCTGACAGACAGCAAACAGGCTCTCTCTCCGGCCTTATCCCCACTTGTCACACGGACGTGCCTGACCTCATTCACATAGGTTAGCGTTCTCCTATTGCCAGAGCTTGACATTTCCTCTCCACTGGATACATTCACTTTCCCTTCTACAATGGCTTTGGTTTAAAGATGAGGCATTTAACCACTTTAAGGTGCTGGGTACCACCGACACGAGTCCTACAGCCGAACAACTCTGATTAACTCTGAAGTGTAATGTTCATCAGGACCCAAGTTTAGCATTCGTGTTTTTACGATTCGTTTTTTATTAGTGTGATAGCCGATTGCCTTTTGGCTTTCATGAAACAAAATGGCCGACTTTGCATCACTTCCTGCATATGAAATCCAATACGGCTGTGTCAGAAGGTGCTGCGAACTTATTATGAGGTCTGTGGTGTTAGTTCTTTATCACAGCTCTGTTGCTTCATACTCAAGATGGAAATACATCATGGCTGCAAGAGGTAGCTTTGAATCTGTACTCTCACTTTTTATTCTCACAACACTACACAGAACATATCTAGACACTGAAATAAATATTTATGAAATACAAGTAACTTTTCTCTCAACAGCTGCATAGAATTTGATATAAATGGGCAAATTCCAGGAATTGCTCTTTTTAAAATTTAATCTGGGAATACAGCATCACCTTCAGGGGAAAGTGATATCTTTTTTTAACATAAAATGCAAAATATCAACATTGGATACAGTATATGATCATATATACGATATATATGATCATATCATATATATGATATATATGATCATATCATTATTATGTTAGAATAAACTGGAATCAACAAATAGTAACATACTGTATTTTGTAAGTACTAGCAACACGGTCTCATTAGAATATGTCAAATACTAGATACATAAATACTCACAACAAACATAAAGATTGAATTCCTACCTTTCAACTGTCACCTTTTTCTTAGAGTACCATATCTAAATGGATGTGTTTTTATAGAGGCCTCTCTCTGAGTCTTGAAAAAACTCTTGTCTGACTGTTTGATTGACAGGGGTGGCATTGGAGCGGGCTGGCCAGGACAGAGCCTATATCCTTTACACCAGCTGGAAGTAGAGTAGGGGCCGGCTGGAAATGGCATCTCCCGGGAAAAGCCAACAACTGGCCATCACCCCGGCCATTCGTCTTCATCAATCAACCTGCGTTTGTTGACCAAGCCACATGATGTCACTATTCATTTCATGCATTTCCTTAACGGGGTCCGAGAGAGATGGGGGGAGAGCACTACCCTCTCAGTAGGCATTTCCTGTCCCCTGTTGCATTGTGGGATATGTCTGTTTCCTCTAAAGCGATCAGTTGTACTTTTCAAAGTTTTCTTCATTACTGTCTACCCATTTCCCCCTCATGAGATGTTTGCTTTGCTTGGTCAATAGTGATATTAGTGGTAAGCAGCTTGTCTGTGTTTGTAGCCTTCTTATGTGAATACTTGTGATGATTTCCATTTATTTTGCCGAGGTATACACTCAATTGAATATACTGAACGGTTTGATCAAATCTCCGATTTGTTGAACAGATACTTCCGCCACTGTGCTCAGATCAGCACATTAGCGTTTCATTTGAAAGAATGGTGTCAGTGTGTTGACAAGCCGATGATAAGTTGGTGGCTTCTAAGGGAAAATGTTTAAAGTGGATAAATGCCTTAGGACTCTAACTGTCTGTCTTATTTTCCTGATTGTAGTTTATTTCTGGTGATTATGAAAAGCTGCTTGAAACAGGCTTTGGGGATGTTGATTTATTAGCTTCACATGAAAAGGGCCTCTTCGCACCATAATTCCACACAAATACCTAATGTTATCTCATCTGACTCCTGTGTCTGTATTTACTGGTTACATGCATTGCTTTTATTTCATCCCTTTGATTATTTCATAGAAAGTGGAAGGGAGCGGCAAATTATATTCTTGTTTTTGCTCTCTCTCTCTCACTCCCACCCCTCTCTCTTTCTCTCTCTCTCACTCCCACCCTCTCTCTTTCTCTCTCTCTCACTCCCACACCTCACTCTTTCTCTCTCCCCCTCAGTCATACTCTCGCTACTACCCTCTCCGCTCTCTCTTTCTCTCTCTCTCACTCCCACCCTCTCTCTCTCTCTCTCTCTCTCTCTGTCTGTCTCTCCAACTTTCTCTCCTCTAGCTTTAAGAGGCTTAGCCCCAGCTTAGCGCCCAGGTCAACCTGCCCTTTGCCCTTCATCTGTCAGCCTTTTGATCTGCTGCCAGCCTGGCCGCTCGCTCGCTACGCCCTGCCTTTAACGTGGCGTCTGGGGGTCAGGGGAGGGCACAGCTTCAGGACCCCTAACCCCCTCTTCACCCCTCCCTCCACTTTTCCCTCCACAACCCCCCACCCACCACCTTTACAGATGTGGCTGTCTCTAGTGCCCCCTCCACCCCACCTCAATCCCCATGCCCCCTGCCCCAGTGTCCATTATTATTTTATAGTTTGGTTCTGCATTCCTTTACCTCAGCCTGTGGTAGGAGGCAGCCTTTTGGCTTTATTGCTTACACATGTCCCTGCTTCTCTCCCTTAGAGGGGAGACAAAACACAGAGAGGAGGATGGCCAATGGGGGCCGGCGGGCTAAACTTGAACTAATCGTCAGGGGGCCGGAGAGTTGCGGTGCCTTAGTCCTGTGCCAGCGGGGTTTCAATTTGTAGAGGCATAAACAGATACTAAAGCCACAGTAATGGCACAGTGATTTATCAAGCCAGTTCACATCAAATTATCACAGCGCCCCCCTACTGTCAGGCCTAATAATGCCCCCTGAGCCCCCTCAGCCTGGGCCCTGTCTCATAGCTGCACCCTGGTCACAGTTCATTACTGAGTGCTCAAACATGTGTCCTTCTGTCTGGTTTCCCTCTGAGCGTGACGCCTCACACCAGTCAATGATCATTCCGGACACACACTCATGAGAATCAAGAGGTTTTTAGGTTTAAGTGAGTGTTTGTGTGTGTGTGTGTGTATATGTGTGTGTGGTAATTATGGTAATTCATATAATAATCCAGTTTTTATGTTGACAGTATGTAGTATTATAATATCACACACGTTATCTATACTTCCCTCTTTCTCTGCTCCTCACCTGGCATGTATAACAATAGCCCTTTAAAGTTTTGCTATGGAAAAACAAGAGACAGAAAAAAGACAAGTCAAGTTGAATAGTGTACGTGAGTATAGGTCAGAAATGTAACAGAATCTAGCTTGAAATAAACAGATTCTTTTTCTGTAGTGAAGCCATGTTTCAATTTAATTTTGCACCAGAACACTGCGTCGGCTTTTGATCCTTCTCAGCGTGGCCCAACACATGGACAATATATCTTTCAAAGATAAAGGTAAAAATGTGCTCTGCTCCGTTGACTGATGATGTCATCCAGTCACGGGGATGTGCTGGAAGCCAAGCCTGGGAGAAAGACAAACTTTCACAAGAAAGGCTATCCAAGGGATCACAGGGGTGATCTCGGAGCTGTTGGTGAAATCAATTACACATTGTCCAAACTGTGATTCCGCCTGTAGGGACTTCATCTCCAGGGCCTTCTGTTGAGGATCATCCACGATGAGGTCCGACATTGTTTTCCCCCTCTCTGGTGTCCACTCCACTAGTCCTTCACTCTTCTACTACTCGAACCCCTCTCCCCTATCCTCGGCCAGTGTCTCCCTCCCTCCCCTCCACTTCGCTACATTTGTGTGCTGCTTACAATTCAGTGGAGACCCATTCGTCATCATTTGCCGGCGTATCCGTCTTGAGCGCCTGCGCTTTGATCACCTTACATCTGTTCTACATTTAACCTTCTGTAATGCTGTTGCTCAAAAACTATTACCTGGCTTTACAAAGGAACGGTTTGATTGGAGACCTTGTAGCACGTGTAAATCCAGCAACCTCTTCATTTGTTATGGGCCGGTAAATTAATAATCCCTTGTTCTTGTACACAGAGGAACGCTTTGCTTTCCAATCCCCCGTCTTGATTTCCTGTCTCTGTAGGGGATAGGAGAGTCCTTCAACGCTTTCCCATGATTCAGCCTGCCTACTGTGAGATTCTCTCTTTTCTTTCAAGCTTGTCTGCCCCTAAATCATCATCATCTTCCATCTCTCACGTATACATCTTTCTTTTTCCAAAATAGTATTTTTCCCTCCATGCACCTGGAACTACACAAGATGTACACAATCTGTTGGGTTTACAGTATGACTATACATTTCCCACATTCCTATCTTCTCCAAACTAAACTTAATTACAACTGTGTATTTTACATTAATTCTCCAAGGCTTTATCCACTGTATTCCTCCCATTCCTCCTCTCCCTGCTGTCCTCTCCCCTTCTCTTCCCTGTTATCCACTGTATTCCTGCAATTCCTCCTCTCCCTGCTGTCCTCTCCCCCTTCTCTTCCCTGTTATCCACCGTATCCCTCACATTCCTCTCCTTACTGTCATCGTCCTCTCCTCTCACTCTCCTCTCACTCTCACTCTCCCTGTCTCCTCCCCTCCTCCTCTCCCCTGGAGTGGTGACTGTGCCCCTGGAGCATCAGGCTCCGACCCCCTCTCCTCCCCCTCTCCTCCAGCATGCTAATCAGACCTAATCAGAAGTGAAATGTATTTTTCTAAGGAAGTAGCTGGAAAATTTCACAATCTGCATTTCTCAGACCAAACTGATTAGAGAAACATTATCCTGCTTTCAGAGTCACTTCCAATCTGCTTTTAATCTGTCACTTCAATCGCCTAATTATTTTGTCAATGACCTGGGGACGCAATTTGACTAAATAATCAAATGCATGCCATAACATGTTCCTCATTTCTGCAATGATATCTCTAGTTACATGTTATGTTGTTCCTTTGAGCTGAATTGGTAGAGGTGCACGTGCACCTGTGTTTGTGTATGCTTGTGAATGTGTGTGTATGCTTGTGAATGTGTGTGCATGCTTGTGTGTCTCTGTGTATGATTAAGTTAGGTGCAGTATCTGTGTTTGTGTTATTACAGCATAGTGCCTCCCGCATCCATGTGTGTCTGTATGTGTGTTCCTGTTAGTGTGTCTGTGTCTGTAGGTGTGTTTGTTTAGAAGCTGCTGAGCTGTGAATGCTAGGCAGGGCTAATACAGTTTAGCCCTTGGTTGTAAGAGCCTTTGGGGAGCGAGGGAGAGGGCAGGGGAGTCATGTTATTGGAAAGGTCATGATTACAGTAGGGGTCAGAATAACTCACTGACACTCTCTATACACAACTGCCTGCTTCTGTGCCTGGGGGTGTCTGCAACTATATTGAGTATTGACTATATGTCACAGCAATAAAAAGGAAATCTGTTCTCTGTTGCCAAATATTTTACCTTCAAGGAGTGTACAGGAGAGTTAGAAAGTCAGGACAGAACAGAAAGGTAGCTTCAATGTCAATAAGGCCATCTTGTTGACCTTTTTGAAAAAATACTAGTTTACTAGGAAATACTACAGTACTAACTATAGAATTATGTAGTAAACTGTCGTAAACTGTAGAATACTATACCACACACTGTAGCATATTTTGATCATGTGTAGTACTAACTATATCATTTTGTAGTATACTGTAGTATACTGTAGAATACATACGGTCTAAGTCATCACAGCTCAGTGCTAGAGGCGTCACTACAGAACCTGGTACGATTCCAGGCTGTAACACAACCAGCCGTGATTGGGAGTCCCTTAGGGCGGCACACAATTGGCCCAGCGTCGTCTGGGTTAGGGTTTGTAAATAAGTAAATAAGAATTTGTTCTTAACTGACTTGCCTAGTTAAATAAAGGTTGAATAAATCAAATTAAATACATGTATTAATAATAAATAGACACTGTACTATCCCTCGATCATGTGTAGTATTTACTATAGAATTCTGTAGTACCCAGACCCTCCCCTATGGATATAGGTGTGCGGCCGGAGTCCGTACCTTTGGGGGGTACCGTCACGCCCTGGCCTTAGTTATCTTTGTTTTCTTTATTATGTTGGTTAGTTCAGGGTGTGACATGTGGGATTATGTGTTTTGTCTGGTCTAGGGGTTTTGTATGTTTATGGGGTGTTTTCTAGTCTAGGTGTTTATGTAAGTCTATGGTTGCCTAGATTGGTTCTGAATTAGAGGCAGGTGTTTATCGTTGTCTCTGATTGGGAACCATATTTAGGCAGCCATGTTCTTTGGGTATTTTGTAGGTGATTGTTTCCTGTGTCTGTGTTTGTGCCACACGGGACTGTTTCGTTGCCAGTTCACTTTGTTATTTTTGTATTTGTGTTCATGTTGAGTTTTCTTATTAAATAACATGGACACCTACCATGCTGCATATTGGTCCGATCCTTGCTACATAAATCTGTAGCAAGAAATCTGTCGTGACAGAATCACCCACTAACCAAGGACCAAGCGGCGTGGTAACGGGCAGCAGCAACAGCAGCCGAGGACACAAGACTCCTGAACGTGGGAGGAAATCCTAGAGGGGAGAGGACCCTGGGCTAAGCCAGGGGAATATCACCGACCCAAAGTGCAGCAGGAGAAGCAGCGGCAGCAGGAGAGGCAGCAGCAGCAGCAGCAATGTCAGGATTCCTGGACATGGGATGACGTTTTGGATGGCAAGTGTTGCTACACATGGGAGGAGATCCTGGCTGGTAGGGATCGCCTACCATGGAAACAGGTGGAGGCAGCGAGGAGAGCAGAGGCAGCCGGAGAGAGGAGCCAATGATACGAGGGAACGCGACTGGCAAGGAAGCCCGTGAGGCAGCCCCAAACATTTCTTGGGGTGGCACACAGGGAGTGTGGCTAAGCCAGGTAGGAGACCTGTGCCAACTTCCTGTGCTTACCGGAGAGCGAGAGGGACCGGGCAGGCACCGTGTTATGCTGTGGAGCGCACGGTGTCTCCAGTATGGGTGCATAGCCCAGTGCAGTACATTCCAGCTCCTCGTATCGGCCGGCTAGAGTGGGCATTGAGCCAGGTAAGGTTGAGCAGGCTCGGTGCTCAAGAGCTCCAGTGCATCTGCACGGTCTAGTCTATCCAGTGCCACCTCCACTCACCAGCCCTCGGATGGCAGCTCCCCACACCAGGCTGTCTCTCCGTCTCATCCCTACAGGTGCTCCTGCCTGTCCAGCGTTGCCAGAGCCTTCCTCCTCTCCAGAGCTGCTAGAGTCTCCCGCCTGTCCAGAGCTGCTAGAGTCTCCCACCTGTCCTGAGCCGCCAGAGCCGCCAGTCTGCAAGGAGCCGCCAGTCTGCAAGGAGCCGCCAGAGACGCCAGTCTGCAAGGAGCTGCCAGAGCAGCCACTCTGCATGGAGCCGCCAGAGCCGCCAGTCTGCAAGGAGCCGCCAGAGCCGCCAGTCTGCAAAGAGCCGCCAGTCTGCAAGGAGCCGCCAGTCAGCCAGGAGCCGCCAGAGCCGCCAGTCAGCCAGGATCCGCCAGAGCCGCCATTAAGCCAGGATCTGCCAGAGCCGCCATTCAGCCAGGATCTGCCAGAGCCGCCATTCAGCCAGGATCTGCCAGAGCCGCCATTCAGCCAGGATCTGCCAGAGCCGTCAGTCAGCCAGGAGCTGCAAGAGCCGTCAGTCAGCCAGAAGCTGCCAGAGCCGTCAACCAGCCTGAGCTACCTCTCAGTCCTGAGCTACCTCTCAGTCCTGAGCTGCCCCTCATTCCGGAGCTGCCCCTCAGTCCGGAGGAGTTTCTTTAGTCCAGTGGGACCCTTTAGTAGGGTTGCCAGTCCTAGGTTGGCGGCGAGGGTCGCCGTTCCTAGGAGGCCACAAAAACGGACTAAGACTATGGTGGAGTGGGGTCCACGTCCCGCGCCGCCACCGTGGACAGACGCCCACCCAGACCCTCCCCTATGGATTTAGGTGTGCGGCCGGAGTCCGTACCTTTGGGGGGGTACTGTCACGCCCTGGCCTTAGTTATCTTTGTTTTCTTTATTATGTTGGTTAGTTCAGGGTGTGACATGTGGGATTATCCAAGATGGCGTAGCAGTCGGACGTCTTGTCGTGTCATGTCCCTTGTATATATCATATATATCGTTTTCTTTAACATATTTTTCTTCGCATATCTTTTAAAACATTTTGCTAAACCTCAACTTCTAAATACTCTCCTGCAACCCGCCTCACCCAATGTAGCTATTTTTTCTAAAGTATTTATATTTACTTCGGATCCGGATCCCCTCAACTGAAGCTAGCCAGCTAACTACCAGGTATCAGTCAGCAAACCATTGCTAGCGGTCTTCAGATAACCGGTCATCAGCTAACCTTTAGCTCGGAAAGCTCTCGCCAGTTCGAACAACACGACTCTAACCAGAGCATAACGGACCTATATTTTTTTTATCCCCGGATTCCCACCGCAAACAGAACATTTTCAGCTGGATCTTCACAACTAGCTAACTAGCTAACCGCAACCCCGGATGATTACTCCTGGCTAGCGTTTCCACCCACTTAGCTTGAAGCTAGCCCGACCAGAGCTCCTGTGCTACCACCGAAGCATACTCCTGGGCTACAATATCCGGACCCACGACCGGTCTATCGATGTCACCGCATGAAGAGGCATAAATAGACTCACCCCATCGCGACGCCCCCCAAAGGCTAACTTTCTAGCCCTTGCTATCTCCTTGCTTGCTAATTCGGCCTGCTAACTGCTAGCTTGTTTAGCCCCGGTCCGCTAACTGCTACCTTGTTTAGCCCCGGTCCGCTAACTGCTACCTTGTTTAGCCCCGGCCTACTAACTGTTAGCTTGTTAGCACAGGCCTGCTAACCGTCTGAATCGCCGCGTCCCAAACACTCACTGGACCCATATTTACTTTCAATCTCTTTTCGATTTTTAATTTGTTTATACCTTCCGGTAACCTGCCTCACCCAATGTGATACGGAATCGCTATTATTTTTAATTTTTAGAACACACTCAAGAACCTCCAGAAGCTAACCAGCTAACTAGCTACAAGCTATTTAGTCATTGTTAGCCACTGCTAGCGGCATTTACCTTTTCCCTTCTGCACAGCCAGCCAGTTTTTTTAATCTGGATAATACTCACCAGTCCAGCTTCCCTGCCCCATCCACCGCTGCCCCCTGGACACTGATCACTTGGCTACATAGCTGATGCATGCTGGACTGTCCATTAATCACGGTACTCCATTCTGCTTGTTTATGTTTTACCTGTCGGCCCCAGCCGCACTCAGGCTCTGTGTGTAGTTAATCCGACCCTCCCTGCCTAGTCAACGCCATTTTACCTGCTGTTGTTGTGCTAGCTGATTAGCTGTTGTCTCACCTACTGTTTTAGCTACTGTTTTAGCTAGCTCTCCCAATTCAACACCTGTGATTACTGTATGCCTCGCTGTATGTCTCTCTCAAATGTCAATATGCCTTGTATACTGTTGTTCAGGTTAGTTATCATTGTTTTAGTTTACAATGCAGCCCCTAGTTCCACTCTTCATACCCCTGATACCTCCTTTGTCCCACCTCCCACACATGCGGTGACCTCACCCATTACAACCAGCATGTCCAGTGATACAACCTCTCTCATCATCACCCAGTGCCTGGGCTTACCTCCGCTGTACCCGCACCCCACCATACCCCTGTCTGCGCATTATGCCCTGAATATATTCTACCATGCCCAGAAATCTGCTCCTTTTATTCTCTGTCCCCAACGCTCTAGGCGACCAGTTTTGATAGCCTTTAGCCGCACCCTCATTATACTCCTCCTCTGTTCCGCGGGTGATGTGGAGGTAAACCCAGGCCCTGCATGTCCCCAGGCACCCTCATTTGTTGACTTCTGTGATCGAAAAAGCCATGATTTCATGCATGTCAACATCAGAAGCCTCCTCCCTAAGTTTGTTTTACTCACTGCTTTAGCACACTCTGCTAACCCTGATGTCCTTGCCGTGTCTGAATCCTGGCTCAGGAAGGCCACCAAAAATTCTGAGATTTCCATACCCAACTATAACATTTTCCGTCAAGATAGAACTGCCAAAGGGGGAGGAGTTGCAGTTTGCTGCAGAGATAGCCTGCAAAGTAATGTCATACTTTCCAGGTCCATACCCAAACAGTTCGAACTACTAATTTTGAAAATTACTCTCTCCAGAAATAAGTCTCTCACTGTTGCCGCCTGCTACCGACCCCCCTCAGCTCCCAGCTGTGCCCTGGACACCATTTGTGAATTGATCGCCCCCCATCTAGCTTCAGAGTTTGTTCTGTTAGGTGACCTAAACTGGGATATGCTTAGCACCCCGGCAGTCCTACAATCCAAGCTAGATGCCCTCAATCTCACACAAATCATCAAGGAACCCACCAGGTACAACCCTAAATCTGTAAACAAGGGCACCCTCATAGACATCATCCTGACCAACTGGCCCTCCAAATACACCTCCGCTGTCTTCAACCAGGATCTCAGCGATCACTGCCTCATTGCCTGTATCCGCTACGGAGCCGCAGTCAAACGACCACCCCTCATCCCTGTCAAACGCTCCCTAAAACACTTCTGTGAGCAGGCCTTTCTAATCGACCTGGCCCGGGTATCCTGGAAGGACATTGACTTCATCCCGTCAGTTGAGGATGCCTGGTCATTCTTTAAAAGTAACTTCCTCACCATTTTAGATGAGCATGCTCCGTTCCAAAAATGCAGAACTAAGAACAGATACAGCCCTTGGTTCACTCCAGACCTGACTGCCCTCGACCAGCACAAAAATATCCTGTGGCGGACTGCAATAGCATCGAATAGTCCCCGCGATATGCAACTGTTCAGGGAAGTCAGGAACCAATACACGCAGTCAGTCAGGAAAGCTAAGGCCAGCTTCTTCAGGCAGAAGTTTGCATCCTGTAGCTCCAACTCCAAAAAGTTCTGGGACACTGTGAAGTCCATGGAGAACAAGAGCACCTCCTCCCAGCTGCCCACTGCACTGAGGCTAGGTAACACGGTCACCACCGATAAATCCATGAGTATCGAAAACTTCAACAAGAATTTCTCAAAGGCTGGACATGCCTTCCGCCTGGCTACTCCAACCTCGGCCAACAGCTCCGCCCCCCCCGCAGCTACTCGCCCAAGCCTCTCCAGGTTCTCCTTTACCCAAATCCAGATAGCAGATGTTCTGAAAGAGCTGCAAAACCTGGACCCGTACAAATCAGCTGGGCTTGACAATCTGAACCCTCTATTTCTGAAACTATCCACCGCCATTGTCGCAACCCCTATTACCAGCCTGTTCAACCTCTCTTTCATTGTCTGAGATCCCCAAGGATTGGAAAGCTGCCGCAGTCATCCCCCTCTTCAAAGGGGGAGACACCCTGGACCCAAACTGTTACAGACCTATATCCATCCTGCCCTGCCTATCTAAGGTCTTCGAAAGCCAAGTCAACAAACAGGTCACTGACCATCTCGAATCCCACCGTACCTTCTCCGCTGTGCAATCTGGTTTCCGAGCCGGTCACGGGTGCACCTCAGCCACGCTCAAGGTACTAAACGATATCATAACCGCCATCGATAAAAGACAGTACTGTGCAGCCGTCTTCATCGACCTTGCCAAGGCTTTCGACTCTGTCAATCACCATATTCTTATCGGCAGACTCAGTAGCCTCGGTTTTTCGGATGACTGCCTTGCCTGGTTCACCAATTACTTTGCAGACAGAGTTCAATGTGTCAAATTGGAGGGCATGCTGTCCGGTCCTCTGGCAGTCTCTATGGGGGTGCCACAGGGTTCAATCCTCGGGCCGACTCTTTTCTCTGTATATATCAATGATGTTGCTCTTGCTCCGGGCGATTCCCTGATCCACCTCTACGCAGACAACACCATTCTATATACTTCCGGCCCGTCCTTGGACACTGTGCTATCTAACCTCCAAACGAGCTTCAATGCCATACAACACTCCTTCCGTGGCCTCCAACTGCTCTTAAACGCTAGTAAAACCAAATGCATGCTTTTCAACCGTTCGTTGCCTGCACCCGCACGCCTGACCAGCATCACCACCCTGGATGGTTCCGACCTTGAATATGTGGACATCTATAAGTACCTAGGTGTCTGGCTAGACTGTAAATTCTCCTTCCAGACTCATATCAAACATCTCCAATCGAAAATCAAATCAAGAGTCGGCTTTCTATTCCGCAACAAAGCCTCCTTCACTCACGCCGCCAAACTTACCCTAGTAAAACTGACTATCCTACCGATCCTCGACTTCGGCGATGTCATCTACAAAATTGCTTCCAACACTCTACTCAGCAAACTGGATGCAATTTATCACAGTGCCATCCATTTTGTCACTAAAGCACCTTATACCACCCACCACTGCGACTTGTATGCTTTAGTCGGCTGGCCCTCGCTACATATTCGTCGCCAGACCCACTGGCTCCAGGTCATCTACAAGTCCATGCTAGGTAAAGCTCCGCCTTATCTCAGTTCACTGGTCACGATGGCAACACCCATCCGTAGCACGCGCTCCAGCAGGTGTATCTCACTGATCATCCCTAAAGCCAACACCTCATTTGGTCGCCTTTCGTTCCAGTTCTCTGCTGCCTGTGACTGGAACGAATTGCAAAAATCGCTGAAGTTGGAGACTTTTATCTCCCTCACCAACTTCAAACATCTGCTATCTGAGCAGCTAACCGATCGCTGCAGCTGTACATAGTCTATCGGTAAATAGCCCACCCATTTTTACCTACCTCATCCCCATACTGTTTTTATTGATTTACTTTTCTGCTCTTTTGCACACCAATATCTCTACCTGTACATGATCATCTGATCATTTATCACTCCAGTGTTAATCTGCAAAATTGTAATTATTCGCCTACCTCCTCATGCCTTTTGCACACAATGTATATAGACTCCCCTTTTTTTCTACTGTGTTATTGACTTGTTAATTGTTTACTCCATGTGTAACTCTGTGTTGTCTGTTCACACTGCTATGCTTTATCTTGGCCAGGTCGCAGTTGCAAATGAGAACTTGTTCTCAACTAGCCTACCTGGTTAAATAAAGGTGAAATAAAAAATATATATAAAACAAATAATGTGTTTCGTCTGGTCTAGGGGTTTTGTATGTTTATGGGGTGTTTTCTAGTCTAGGTGTTTATGTAAGTCTATGGTTGCCTAGATTGGTTCTCAATTAGAGGCAGGTGTTTATCGTTGTCTCTGATTGGGAACCATATTTGGCAGCCATGTTCTTTGGGTATTTTGTAGGTGATTGTTTCCTGTGTCTGTGTTTGTGCCACACGGGACTGTTTCGTTGCCAGTTCACTTTGTTATTTTGTGTTCGTGTTGAGTTTTCTTATTAAATAACATGAACAACTACCACGCTGCATACTGGTCCGATCCCTGCTACACCAGGAAGAGGAGCAAATCTGTCGTGACAGTAGTAAACTGTAGTATATTGTAGAATACTATACTACACACCGCACTATCCCTCAATCATGTGTAGTACTTCTTATATAATTATGTAGTAAACTGTAGAATACTATACTACACACCGTAGTATCCCATGATCATGTGTAATACTTACTATAGAATTCTGTAGTAAACTGTAGTATACTGTAGAATACTATACTACACACTGTAGTATCCCTTGATCATGTGTAATACTTACTATAGAATTATGTAGTAAACTGTAGTATACTGTAGAATGCTGTACTACACACTGTACTGATATGCTAATATTAATGTGCATGTACCCTGCCCATTCCCCTCCCCCATATCCCAATATGTGCCACCCGTGAGTGAGAAATCATGCCAAGTATAGATCATAATTGTGTTCCCGGCAGCTTATGGAAAATGTGTTCTTTTAATATTTGTCCAGTAGGTTTCCTCAAGGAGAAGCCACCACCACAATAACCAGGTTTCCATCCAAACATTTTATGTGAGTAAAGTACATGTCAAATAAAGCATTTCACGACAGGCCTGATGGAAACAGCAAATGTGTCAGGGAACTTTCCAAATGTCGACAAAACAAATTACGCTAGACAATGTGGGATCTTTTTGCGTTGGTAAAATTCATTATGCAAGAAATATGGGTAGAGTTGAAAATTAGATGGGAAATCCATTTATTCGGTATTATGGGAATTTAACCCTAAAAGTTATTTTTATGTGAATACGTCATCAAGCACAACCTTTAAGCTGCAACAAGTCAATTTCATGGAAACACATCTCTGGTGGGAAATGTTTTGTTCTTATGAGGATTTTAGAATATTCCCATGAAACTCTGTCGCCAATTGGATGGAAACCTAGCTAGTTGTGTCTGCAAAAACACGACAGTAGATACTACAGTATATACTATAGTTTTTTAGCTAGTAATACTATAAATAACTGTAAACACTATAATATACGACAGTAGTAATGGAAAAAAACACTATAGTAAATACTACAGTAATATCCACAAAAAACACTACATTATTGTCTGCAAAAACAGTATTTATACTATAGTAAACGATAGTGTTGTTTCATGTGGGTCTTGCAGAGAACTGAAATGTGTTTCTTGCAGACTGTGTGTTCCCTCTTCTAGCCAGACTTTGTTTGAGAGAGATTCTATTAGCCTAACATAGCAGACAATAAGTACTTTGAGCATTGAGCATCAGCCCAAGACCCCAAGGACCACAATAAAACAAGCAATCAAGGGCCATTGGGAGCTATAGGTATTGCTCAAAGGTTACAATTGGTCAAGGTCAAGGGATATCATGTTCACTGGAATAGTTCAAGGGATTGAATGAGTTTTGACTGGTTGATCCATCTACAAACACAGACAGAGGGAGAACGAGAGAGAGTACATAAATAGAGAGAGAATAAAGAGAAAGAGAGAGGGAGGGGAGGGCTTTGAACCTACCGCCCGGCGTGGCCCACTTACTGTGGGACCGGCCTCACAAAGACCCAGCGTACCGGCCAGCCGATAAGGATCCAGACCCCAGCACTGAGCAGGGCAGCTGTCCCTCTTTCATCTCCCTCCCTCCTGTGTTTGCACCCCCTCGCTCCTGTTATCACGGTGGATTCTGTAGAGTCATCACGCTTATTTGTACCCGACACCCAATCTGCAAATAAACCGTCTCTGAAATGTGCTTTTAAAAGAGCATAGGAAAACATTCCACAGTCTGGCCAGACCAGAGGGCAGAGCTCATGGCTCGAGGCCAGGGCACTACAGAGGCAAAGCCAGCTAGTACTTAACACCTTAAACAAGCACCATAGACCCACCACCACCATAGGCCATGAACCCTAGGAGAGAGGGAGCACTTTGACCATGGGAAAGGCAACGTTGAAGCCAATGCAAAAAACGTAGTATTCATACGTATTCAGTATTGTCAAATTCACATAATTTGGCCATTACTGTATTTGCTCAATTCCAATTTCACAACATTGTAGTGCCGATAAATATGGAGACATTTTGACAATATCAAGTTCAGATTATTGCTTTGTATTTGTTGAACAAAAAACATTGACCTGTATACTTTATGTTATTGTGAAAATCCTATCAGCTCATATTTAACTTCAGGCGCTAACCCCTGCAAAAACAAACAAAAAAAACGATAATGGCAATTTCTGTTACAGCTAAATATTAATCAGTGAAAATATTGACCTGCTGATATTTCTGAAGTCCAAACCCCACAAGGAGAGAGGCCTTTAATAACAGCTGGCTTGGTAATAGAGAGGGGGGACTGGAGGTGGAGATGGGGGGGTTGATGGGAGAGCTATTTCAGGAAAGGTGGAGAGGAATACTATTGATTGGGACACTTAGACTTGATAAGGACGTCAGCCTTAAGAGGAGCAAGGTAATCATTAAATCCACCAATTGGCCACTGTGGGTTGTGCTATATATTTGTTTTGTGTTCCGTCTCTCTCTTCTCTTTTCTTTTGTTGCCAGAGGTGAAAGGGAAATCTCATCTCCATCAGGCTAAATTGTGGAGGCAGCATTATCAGTAGGAAAGACCTGGGGATCTGACAGCTCCCTCTCCATGATGATTAATTACTCCTCTCTGGGCCCAGTGTGTGTGTGTGTGTGTGTGTGTGTGTGTGTGTGTGTGTGTGTGTGTGTGTGTGTGTGTGTGTGCGTGTGTGTGTGTGTGTGTGCCCCTGCACCTTTGGAAGTGGCTGGAGGCGACGGGTGATAAGTGCTGCCCTTATTACTGGGCACAGTGGGAGAAGAGAAGGGGAGAAGGCCTCCCTCCACCTCCACCTCAGCAGCAATGCGCTAAAGCAGCCCAATCACCATTCACATCTACCACACACCAGGCTGGCCTAGAGGAGCGGAGCGATGTGGTAACTAGGCCTTTGTTTACGCCTCTCTTTAGACACTAATGGATCGGTCCGATCATACCCCCATCAGTGTGATATTGGTTTAATCCCTCCTTCTCTCTCTCTCTCTCTCTCTCTCTCTCTCTCTCTCTCTCTCTCTCTCTCTCTCTCTCTCTCTCTCTCTCTCTCTCTCTCTCTCTCCCATCTCCTCAGGGTTATATGGTTTTGATCTCCCCTCTAATCACTTTGGCTGTCTGGATTGGGTTTACAGACTCTTTAGAGCTCTCTATTTCCCCTTGCCAGGGGGAGGAGGGATGCCTTGCTTCTCTCACACCTCATCTCACTTCTGAGGGACAGAATTAATCACTTTTGGATACAGAGAACTATAGCAATTTAATACAGTATTAGTAGCATCGTAGTTCCAATCACCTTGTAGGAAAAGAGTGAATTCATTGGTTGAAGAGTGCATTTAAATGTACTTGTGTCTCAATAGACCCATGACTGGTAGGCCTACAGATTGTGTTGTTCAGGTTCAGCTGGTCTATAAGTATACTGTCTCCCTATAGCCTTCATTGTTGTCTGACGTGCATGATCACCCCTCTCCCTTAGGCCGTGTGTATGTATGTATGAGTGGGCGTGCGTGTGTCTGCGTGTGTGCATGAGTGTGTGTGTGTGTGCATGTGTGTGTGTGTGTGTGCATGTGTGTGTGTGTGTGTGTGTGTGTGTGTGTGTGTGTGTGTGTGTGTCAGAACAGGCATATGTAGGAGGAGAGGTTCATTATTGGTGCTGTCTGTCAGTGGTCTCCCTGAAGGCCTGTGAGACAGAGAAAGACACGCTAGCTAGAGAACCGTACTGCTACCCGCCATACATACAACACGCCTGTCACATGCCTGTCCCCGACCATGTCCCCACATGTCATTATGATGTCATCCAGATGGACACATCTGCCTGTTTTGCCCAGAAACAAATCTGCTAACGCTGTGAGAGAGAGAGTCATGAACAACCTGTTTCAACCTGTCTCTCTCCAGCACCAGGGTTTGATTGGTTTATATCCAGCCGCTGGCAGTCCCGGTGGCGGCCGTCATGATGTATAGGGGGAGAATGAGAGACGCCGCGTAGCGAGCCGTGTTAGATCCCCAAGATAACACGCGTTTGGATGTCAATATTGTGTTAAAAGCCAATGTTCTCCCTTGTCCCCTCACATCATTATTAGAACCTCTATAGATTACATTTGTATTCCGGAGGAGGGCCCTGGCTCTGTGGCTATCAGTTATTCTGCTGTACTGTATGAGCTTATGTTTCCAACAAATGTTTTTTTAATGGCTGTAGCCTGTCATTCAGCTTATTGGCCTGCCATTTGTCCCCTCCTCCTTCTTCTCCCCCTCCAAGAGGAGCGTTGGTTGTCATCATTAGACGGAGATGAGGTGAACCTTTCCAGGGCCTGAGACCTTTTACTTCCTGGGACTCAAAGCTCGGTGCATCGAAGTAACCCCTCCCAGATAATTTCCCATGTTCCCCAGCTTTGTTTTGTTCATCTGCAGAGCATGAAAATAAAGGAATATGGCAACATTATGGCATTTGAAGTCAATATGTATTATAAAATCAATCAAGATGAAGATCTGCCCATCGCTCTAATTAGACGAGGTGACTGGAGATTGATTTTTAATTGCAAAAGTAATTACATGGAGCAGATAGCCAGTGACATTTGATTATCTAGGTGATTGATTAAAAGGCCTGGCTGCTGGGGCACACTGTCAGGCAGCTGAATCCCAGACAAAAGAGAAAATTAAAAAAGTTGTCCCGTTTGTAATCACGAATTTCAAGGGTGAAATTACAAAGCCAAACATCCCCTCAGAGAGCTCAGCGTCCTTCCACTTTGCCTGTCTGCCCCCCTCATCTCTCTGTAGTACAAACACACACACTCAAACACACGCACACACACAGACACACACACCTCAGCAGGCAACCCTCAAAGCCCCGACACGATAAAGAGGGGAAAGATTATGTGAAAAATGAATGGAGGAATTGTTGGCTTACAAACAGCCCAATGGGTAAATGACGGGAGCATTCATCTGCTTAACAGCCTCATCAGAACACTGCTGGCGGAACACGGGGAGCGGAACGTCGGAACGCGGAACCTTGGCGAGGTGGGTAGAAAAGCTCTTATCTCTCTCTGAGAGTTCTTCTTCACTCAACTCCATCTCTTGTCATCTGCAAGCAATAGGTGCCTGCACCTGTTCATTGTTGTCTGTCTGCTGATAAGAAACTCAGCTAAATAAACAGCAGAATAAACATCTGATCTCTGCATGGGTTTGGGAAAGGAGGAGAGTATTATTTTCATCTTTTTTTCTTTTTCTCATCTGTCATTCTTGTGGGATGTTTATCTGAGAAAAGGAGTGTTGACATGGCAAACGGGTGAGGGGACAGTTGAGGTGTTTGTTGTTTACAGTGACAGGTTCTGTGGCAGTGAGTAGAGTTGAGGTCTGATAGTGTATACAGTCTGTATTACTGACCACTGGTGCCGCTGACAAATGTGTGTTTTGCTGCTTGCCATCATGTCTCCCCTTCACCTCTTGGTCTGCCCTCTAACTCCAAATATCAACCCACCCCAGCTGTTGTTAATATAGAGCATACTGTCACACACTCACATACAGTAGGAGCACACACACCTCCTCTGCTCTCCTCCTGGTCCCAGTCCTCGTAACATGGTGATACATTTATTCCTCACCCTAGGACATGTCTATAAATTATGGCTAGTTAAGGAATCATTTAGCCCCGGCTGTTAAGCCACTCCTGTCATTTCAGTGGAAGGTTCACTCTTAAAGCCTTCCATGAAGCCAACATTTATGTCTTTCATTTACAGGACCTAGTCTGTAGGATACTCCTCTGCTTTATGAAGTGGTATTAGGGGGGCTATTTAGTTGTCATGGCAGAGAGAGTGCTGCTCAGAACAGAGCAGCAGGCAGGCAGAAGCCATGCAGTCACTGGAAAAGGAGAGACCTGGGACCAGAGAGAAAAGTCGGATGATTTCAAAATGAGAGGCGCAGAACAGACTGGTCCTTTTAACTCAAAGGCTCTGCTCTCTAGCCAGGCAGAAGCAGCCGAGGCGAGGCGAGGCTTCCCTTTGAAGGAGGGAAAGAGAGAGGGAGGAAGAGAGGGGAGGGATGAAGGAAGAAAGAGAGAGGGAGGAAGAGAGGGGAGGGATGAAGGAAGAAAGAGAGAGGGAGGAAGAGAGGGGAGTGATGAAGGAAGAAAGAGAGAGGGAGGGATGAAGGAAGAAAGAGCAAGGGAGGAGAGGGAGGGAGGAGAAATAAGACAGGCCCATGACAGCAGCCCCAGATAGATATTATTCCCCCTCAGGACGTACAGAGTCTATATTGGCTTAAGCAGCGCAGGCCCTGGGGTCATGGCTGTCTCTGTAGCTTCGAGACCCACACTAACAGGGAATTCTCTACCTCCCTCCCTCTCTTGGTTAGAGGAGGAGGAGGAAGAAAAAGGGCAGGTAGCCTGTGTCTGTGTGTCTGTCCCAAATGTCACCCTATTCCCTATAAAGTGCACTACTTTTGACCAGAGTCCATAGTCAAATGTAGTGCCCTATATAGGGAATATGGAATATTTGGGATGCAGACTGTGTGGCTGTCTGTCTGTATGCTGTGTAAATCATCACACATGTGCCTCCCAGCACCATCTATTCAGGCCTGGGCCCTGCTGTGGCTCTAGGCTCTGCAGGGGAACACAAAGCAGCGGCACTTATTACATTTCCATGAAGTTTACCGAATTTGTGGGATCAGTGGGGTGAGGCCGTCAGGGAGCCCGGCCCTGTTGCCGCCTGCAGCGCCTCTCCTTCTGTCTCCTGCTGCCATTGACTGAGGCCCAGTGTGGCTGCAGCAGGCTCCTCCCATCTCTCACATACAGTACAGCCTCCCCCCCTCCCTCCTTCCTCCCCCATACAGCCTCCCCTTCTCCCTGCTGCCTCCCCCATAACCCTTCACTGTCTCCCCCATACAGCCTCCTCTCACCCTCCTGACTCCCCCTCAACCTCTTGCCTCCCACATACAGCCTCCCCTCGCCCTCCTGCCTCCCCCATACAGCCCCCCACCCTTCACCCCCTCACCCTCCTGCCTCCCCATACAGCCTCCCCTCTCCCTCCTTCATCACCATACAGCCTCCCCTCTCCCTCCTGCATCCCCATACAGCCTCTCCCTCTCACTCCTGCCTCCACCCTCACCTTCCTGCCTCCCCATACAGCCACCCCTTCTCCCTCCTGCCTCCCCATACAGTCTCCTCTCTCCCTCCTGCCTCCCCATACAACCTCCCCTCTCCCTCCTGCATCCCCATACAGCCTCCTCCTCTCCCTCCTGCACCGCCATACAGCCTCCCCTCTCCCTCCTGCATCCCCATACAGCCTCTCCCTCTCACTCCTGCCTCCACCCTCACCTTCCTGCCTCCCCATACAGCCACCCCTTCTCCCTCCTGCCTCCCCATACAGTCTCCCCTCTCCCTCCTGCCTACCCCATACAACCTCCCCTCTCCCTCCTGCATCCCCATACAGCCCCCTCTCCCTCCTGCCTCCCCCTCACCTTCCTGCCAACCCATACAGTCACCCATTCTCCCTCCTGCCTCCCCATACAGCCTCCCCCTCCCCTCCTGCCTCCACTGTTTTCCCATACTGCCTCCCTCAATCTCTCCCACTCTCCCCCAAACAGACTCCCACAGTCTCACTGTCTCTCCCCCATCTCCCCTGCCTCCCCCATCTCACCCTGCCTCCCCCATTCTTCCCATGTCTCTACCACCCTCCCCTGTTTCCCCCATCAGCCTCCCCGCATGGCATCACAGGGGAAAAGGATTTGAACCGACTGGGCCCTGCACCCTGCAGGCCCCACTGCCCACTTCCTGCAGGGACCCAAGAGGGCCAGGATGCAGCAGGAGCGAGGAGAAGGCAGCCATAAAAATATAAATGTACACGCTAATGTATACACACACACTACATATTTGGACATGGATATCTACAGCACAGACTCATACTGTCGACACACAATTGCATTGCACACATGCATTGCACACACACCACACACCACACACACACACACACCACACACACCACACACACCACACACACACACACCTCATCCTTCCAGATGACATGTTTACGCTTCCCTATCCCTTCATACACACCCAAAATGAAAAATGGCTTTATTAGTACATAACAAGAACTGACTTTAGCTGCTGAGGAATGGGAGGCTGACTTTACCAAACCAAAGAACCTTAGCAGATAATCCCCAGCATGTCATGGGCAGTAAACGCTCACAGCGGGCTGTCCGTCATGGGCCGAGGCACTTCCAGATGTGGAACCAGGCTGATGGGTGGAGGGATGATGGGTGGAGGCTAAGGGGTGGAGGGATGATGGGTGGAGGGATGATGGGTGGAGGCTGAGGGGTGGAGGGATGATGGGTGGAGACTGAGGGGTGGAGACATGATGGGTGGAGGTTGAGGGGAGGAGGAATAAAGGGATGGAGGGTGGAGGGTGGGGAGGAGGCTAGAGAAGAGGCTAGGGCTGGAGGCTGAGGCCAGGATGGAAAGGGGTGGCTGGCTGGTGAGGGGGATATCTAGGTGGGGAGGGAGATGGACAGGACACAGACATGTTATAACTAATACTGGATTAAGAACTCAGAAGGACAAGACACCGACAAGTTATAAATTCAGGTGAAGGACCAGAGGGACAGGACTCAGACATGTTATAAATACTGGTGAAGCCCCAGAGGGACAGGACACTGACATGTTATACATTCAGGTGAAGGACCAGAGGGACAGGACTCAGACATGTTATAAATACTGGTGAAGCCCCAGAGGGACAGGAGACAGACATGTTATAAATGCTGGTGAAGCCCCAGAGGGACAGGACTCAGACATGTTATAAATACTGGCGAAGCCCCAGAGGGACAGGACTCAGAGATGTTGTAAATGCTGGTGAAGGACTTAGAGGGACAGGACACAGACATGTTACAAATGCTGGTGAAGGACCAGAAGGACAGGACACAGACATGTTATAAATGATGGCGAAGGACTTAGAGGGACAGGACTCAGACAAGTTATAAATGATGGCGAAGGACTTAGAGGGACAGGACTCAGACATGTTATAAATGATGGCGAAGGACTTAGAGGGACAGGACACAGATATGTTATAAATGCTGGTGAAGGACCAGAGGGACAGGACACATATATGTTATAAATGCTGGTGAAGGACCAGAGGGACAGGACACTGACATGTTAGAAATGCTGGTGAAGGACTCAGGGACAGGACAACAACATGGTATAATTAATGATGGAGAAGGACTCAGAGGGACATGACACTAACATGTTATAAATGCTGGTGAAGGACCAGAGGGACAGGAGACAGACATGTTATAAATGCTGGTGAAGGACCAGAGAGACACAGACATGCTATAAATGCTGGTGAAGGACCAGAGGGACACAGACATGTTATAAATGCTGGTGAAGGACCAGAGGGACACAGACATGTTATAAATGCTGGTGAAGGACTAGAGGGACACAGACATGTTATAAATGCTGGTGAAGGAACAGAGGGAAAGGTCACAGACATGTTATAAATGCTGGTGAAGGCCCAGAGGGACACAGACATGTTATAAATGCTGGTGAAGGACCAGAGGGACACAGACATGTTATAAATGCTGGTGAAGGACTAGAGGGACACAGACATGTTATAAATGCTGGTGAAGGACCAGAGGGACACAGACATGTTATAAATGCTGGTGAAGGACCAGAGGACACAGACATGTTATAAATGCTGGTGAAGGACCAGAGGGACACAGACATGTTATAAATGCTGGTGAAGGACCAGAGGGACACAGACATGTTATAAATGCTGGTGAAGGACCAGAGGGACACAGACATGTTATAAATGCTGGTGAAGGACCAGAGGGACACAGACATGTTAAAAATGCTGGTGAAGGACAAGAGGTGCACAGACATGTTATAAATGCTGGTGAAGGACCAGAGGGACACAGCCATGTTATAAATGCTGGTGAAGGACCAGAGGTTCACAGACATGTTATAAATGCTGGTGAAGAACCAGAGGGACACAGACATGTTATAAATGCTGGTGAAGGACCAGAGGGACAGGTCACAGACATGTTATAAATGCTGGTGAAGGACCAGAGGACACAGACATGTTATAAATGCTGGTGAAGGACCAGAGGGACACAGACATGTTATAAATGCTGGTGAAGGACCAGAGGGACAGGTCACAGACATGTTATAAATGCTGGTGAAGGACACACAGACATGTTATAAATGCTGGTGAAGGACCAGAGGGACAGGCTGGTGAAGGACCAGAGGGACAGGACACAGACATGTTATAAATGCTGGTAAAGGACCAGAGGGACACCGACATGTTATAAATGCTGGTGAAGGACCAGAGGGACAGGAGACAGACATGTTATAAATGCTGGTGAAGGACCAGAGAGACAGGACACTGACATGTTATAATTGCTGGTGAAGGACCAGAGGGACACAGACATGGTATAAATGCTGGAGAAAGACCAGAGGGATACAGACATGTTATAAATGCTGGTGAAGGACCAGAGGGACAAAGACATGTTATAAATGCTGGTGAAGGACCAGAGGGACACATACATGTTATAAATGCTGGTGAAGTACCAGAGGGACAGGTCACAGACATGTTATAAATGCTGGTGAAGGACCAGAGGGACACAGACATGTTATAAATGCTGGTGAAGGACCAGAGGGACACAGACATGTTATAAATGCTGGTGAAGGACCAGAGGGACACAGACATGTTATAAATGCTGGTGAAGGACCAGAGGGACACAGACATGTTATAAATGCTGGTGAAGGACCAGAGGACACAGGTTATAAATGCTGGTGAAGGACCAGAGGGACACAGACATGTTATAAATGCTGGTGAAGGACCAGAGGGACAGGACACAGACATGTTATAAATGCTGGTGAAGGACCAGAGGGGGACACAGACATGTTATAAATGCTGGTGAAGGACCAGAGGGACAGGAGACAGACATGTTATAAATGCTGGTGAAGGACCAGAGACAGGACACTGACATGTTATAAATGCTGGTGAAGGACTCAGGGACAGGACAAGACATGTTATAAATTAATGATGTAGAAGGACTCAGAGGGACATGACACCAACATGTTATAAATGCTGGTGAAGGACCAGAGGGACACAGACATGTTATAAATGCTGGTGAACGACCAGAGGGACACAGACATATTATAAATGCTGTTGAAGGACTAGAGGGACACAGACATGTTATAAATGCTGGTGAAAGACCAGAGGGATACAGACATGTTATAAATGCTGGTGAAGGACCAGAGGGACACAGACATGTTATAAATGCTGGTGAAGGACCAGTTATAAATGCTGGGAGGACACAGACATGTTATAAATGCTGGTGAAGGACCAGAGGGACACAGACATGTTATAAATGCTGGTGAAGGACCAGAGGACACAGACATGTTATAAATGCTGGTGAAGGACCAGAGGGACACACAGACATGTTATAAATGCTGGTGAAGGACCAGAGGGACAGACATGTTATAAATGCTGGTGAAGGACCAGAGGGACACAGACATGTTATAAATGCTGGTGAAGGACCAGAGGGACACAGACATGTTATAAATGCTGGTGAAGGACCAGAGGGACACAGACATGTTATAAATGCTGGTGAAGGACCAGAGGGACACACAGACATGTTATAAATGCTGGTGAAGGACCAGAGGGACACAAACATGTTATAAATGCTGGTGAAGGACCAGAGGGACACAGACATGATATAAATGCTGGTGAAGGACCAGAGGGACACAGACATGTTATAAATGCTGGTGAAGGACCAGAGGGACACAGACATGTTATAAATGCTGGTGAAGGACCAGAGGGACACAGACATGTTATAAATGCTGGTGAAGGACCAGAGGGAGGACACAGACATGTTATAAATGCTGGTGAAGGACCAGAGGGACACAGACATGTTATAAATGCTGGTGAAGGACCAGAGGGACACAGACATGTTATAAATGCTGTGAAGGACCAGAGGGACACAGACATGTTATAAATGCTGGTGAAGGACCAGAGGGACACAGACATGTTATAAATGCTGGTGTTATAAATGCTGGTGAAGGACCAGAGGGACACAGACATGTTATAAATGCTGGTGAAGGACCAGAGGGACACAGACATGTTATAAATGCTGGTGAAGGACCAGAGGACACAGGTTATAAATGCTGGTGAAGGACCAGAGGGACATGTTATAAATGCTGGTCACAGACATGTTATAAATGCTGGTGAAGGACCAGAGGGACACAAACATGTTATAAATGCTGGTGAAGACCAGAGGGACAGGTCACAGACATGTTATAAATGCTGGTGAAGGACCAGAGGGACAGGACACAGACATGTTATAAAAATGCTGGTGAAGGACCAGAGGGACACAGACATGTTATAAATGCTGGTGAAGGACCAGAGGGACACAGACATGTTATAAATGCTGGTGAAGGACCAGAGAGGACAGGACAGACATGTTATAAATGCTGGTGAAGGAAGGACAGGACACAGACATGTATAAATGAAAATGATGGTGAAGGACCAGAGGGACATGACAGTTATAACATGTTATAAATGCTGGTGAAGGACCAGAGGGACACAGACATGTTATAAATGCTGGTGAAGGACCAGAGGGACACAGACATGTTATAAATGCTGAAGGTGAGGGACACAGACATGTTATAAATGCTGGTGAAGGACCAGAGGGACACAGACATGTTATAAATGCTGGTGAAGGACCAGAGGGACACAGACATGTTATAAATGCTGGTGAAGGACCAGAGGACTGGTGAAGGACCAGAGGGACATGTTATAAATGCTGGTGAAGGACCAGAGGGACACAGACATGTTATAAATGCTGGTGAAGGACCAGAGGGACACAGACATGTTATAAATGCTGGTGAAGGACCAGAGGGACACATACATGTTATAAATGCTGGTGAAGTACCAGAGGGACAGGTCACAGACATGTTATAAATGCTGGTGAAGGACCAGAGGGACAGGACACAGACATGTTATAAATGCTGGTGAAGGACCAGAGGGACACAGACATGTTATAAATGCTGGTGAAGGACCAGAGGGACACAGACATGTTATAAATGCTGTTGAAGGACTAGAGGGACACAGACATGTTATAAATGCTGGTGAAAGACCAGAGGGATACAGACATGTTATAAATGCTGGTGAAGGACCAGAGGGACACACAGACATGTTATAAATGCTGGTGAAGACCAGAGGGACACAGACATGTTATAAATGCTGGACACAGACATGTTATAAATGCTGGTGAAGGACCAGAGGGACACAGACATGTTATAAATGCTGGTGAAGGACCAGAGGGACACAGACATGTTATAAATGCTGGTGAAGGACCAGAGGGACACAGACATGTTATAAATGCTGGTGAAGACCAGAGGGACACAGACATGTTATAAATGCTGGTGAAGGACCAGAGGGACACAGACATGTTATAAATGCTGGTGAAGGACCAGAGGGACAGGAGACAGACATGTTATAAATGCTGGTGAAGGACCAGAGGGACACAGACATGTTATAAATGCTGGTGAAGGACCAGAGGGACAGACATGTTATAAATGCTGGTGAAGGACCAGAGGGACACAGACATGTTATAAATGCTGGTGAAGGACCAGAGGGACAGGACACAGACATGTTATAAATGCTGGTGAAGGACCAGAGGGACACAGACATGTTATAAATGCTGGTGAAGGACCAGAGGGACAGGAGACAGACATGTTATAAATGCTGGTGAAGGACCAGAGGTTCACAGACATGTTATAAATGCTGGTGAAGGACCAGAGGGACACAGACATGTTATAAATGCTGGTGAAGGACCAGAGGGACAGGACACAGACATGTTATAAATGCTGGTGAAGGACCAGAGGGACACAGACATGTTATAAATGCTGGTGAAGGACCAGAGGGACAGGTCACAGACATGTTATAAATGCTGGTGAAGGACCAGAGGGACACAGACATGTTATAAATGCTGGTGAAGGACCAGAGGGACACAGACATGTTATAAATGCTGGTGAAGGACCAGAGGGACACAGACATGTTATAAATGCTGGTGAAGGACCAGAGGGACACAGACATGTTATAAATGCTGGTGAAGGACCAGAGGGACACAGACATGTTATAAATGCTGGTGAAGGACCAGAGGGACACAGACATGTTATAAATGCTGGTGAAGGACCAGAGGGAAAGGTCACAGACATGTTATAAATGCTGGTGAAGGACCAGAGGGACACAGACATGTTATAAATTATGGTGAAGGACTAGAGGGACACAGACATGTTATAAATGCTGGTGAAGGACCAGAGAGACAGGTCACAGACATGTTATAAATGCTGGTGAAGGACCAGAGGGACACAGACATGTTATAAATGCTGGTGAAGGACCAGAGGGACACAGACATGTTATAAATGCTGGTGAAGGACCAGAGGGACACAGACATGTTATAAATGCTGGTGAAGGACCAGAGGGACACAGACATGTTATAAATGCTGGTGAAGGACCAGAGGGACAGGTCACAGACATGTTATAAATGCTGGTGAAGGACCAGAGGGACAGGACACAGACATGTTATAAATGCTGGTGAAGGACCAGAGGGACACAGACATGTTATAAATGCTGGTGAAGGACCAGAGGGACAGGAGACAGACATGTTATAAATGCTGGTGAAGGACCAGAGGGACACAGACATGTTATAAATGCTGGTGAAGGACTCAGGGACAGGACAACAACATGGTATAATTAATGATGGAGAAGGACTCAGAGGGACATGACACCAACATGTTATAAATGCTGGTGAAGGACCAGAGGGACACAGACATGTTATAAATGCTGGTGAAGGACCAGAGGGACACAGACATGTTATAAATGCTGGTGAAGGACTAGAGGGACACAGACATGTTATAAATGCTGGTGAAGGACCAGAGGGACAGGTCACAGACATGTTATAAATGCTGGTGAAGGTCCAGAGGGAAAGGTCACAGACATGTTATAAATGCTGGTGAAGGACCAGAGGGACAGGACACAGACATGTTATAAATGCTGGTGAAGGACCAGAGGGACACATACATGTTATAAATGCTGGTGAAGGACCAGAGGGACACAGACATGTTATAAATGCTGGTGAAGGACCAGAGGGACAGGACACAGACATGTTATAAATGCTGGTGAAGGACCAGAGGGACACAGACATGTTATAAATGCTGGTGAAGGACCAGAGGACAGACATGTTATAAATGCTGGTGAAGGTCCAGAGGGACACAGACATGCTATAAATGCTGGTGAAGGACCAGAGGACACAGACATGTTATAAATGCTGGTGAAGGACCAGAGGGACACAGACATGTTATAAATGCTGGTGAAGGACCAGAGAGGACACAGACATGTTATAAATGCTGGTGAAGGACCAGAGGGACACAGACATGTTATAAATGCTGGTGAAGGACCAGAGGACACAGACATGTTATAAATGCTGGTGAAGGACCAGAGACCAGGACACAGACATGTTATAAATGCTGGTGAAGGACATGTTATAAAGCTGGTGGGACACAGACATGTTATAAATGCTGGTGAAGGACCAGAGGGACAGTTCACAGACATGTTATAAATGCTGGTGAAGGTCCAGAGGGACACAAACATGTTATAAATGCTGGTGAAGGACCAGAGGGACACAGACATGTTATAAATGCTGGTGAAGGACCAGAGGGACCGGTCACAGACATGTTATAAATGCTGGTGAAGGACCAGAGGGACACAAACATGTTATAAATGCTGGTGAAGTACCAGAGGGACAGGTCACAGACATGTTATAAATGCTGGTGAAGGACCAGAGGGACAGGACACAGACATGTTATAAATGCTGGTGAAGGACCAGAGGGACACAGACATGTTATAAATGCTGGTGAAGGACCAGAGGGACAGGAGACAGACATGTTATAAATGCTGGTGAAGGACCAGAGAGACAGGACACTGACATGTTAGAAATGCTGGTGAAGGACTCAGGGACAGGACAACGACATGGTATAATTAATGATGGAGAAGGACTCAGAGGGACATGACACTAACATGTTATAAATGCTGGTGAAGGACCAGAGGGACACAGACATGTTATAAATGCTGGTGAACGACCAGAGGGACACAGACATATTATAAATGCTGTTGAAGGACTAGAGGGACACAGACATGTTATAAATGCTGGTGAAAGACCAGAGGGATACAGACATGTTATAAATGCTGGTGAATGACTAGAGGGACACAGACATGTTAGAAATGCTGGTGAAGGACCAGAGGGAAAGGTCTCAGACATGTTATAAATGCTGGTGAAGCCCCAGAGGGACACAGACATGTTATAAATGCTGGTGAAGGACCAGAGGTTCACAGACATGTTATAAATGCTGGTGAAGGACCAGAGGGACACAGACATGTTATAAATGCTGGTGAAGGACCAGAGGATACAGACATGTTATAAATGCTGGTGAAGGACCAGAGGGACACAGACATGTTATAAATGCTGGTGAAGGACCAGAGGGGACACAGACATGTTATAAATGCTGGTGAAGGACCAGAGGGACACAGACATGTTATAAATGCTGGTGAAGGACCAGAGGGACACACAGACATGTTATAAATGCTGGTGAAGGACCAGAGGAGGACACAGACATGTTATAAATGCTGGTGTTATAAATGCTGGTGAAGGACCAGAGGACAGACATGTTATAAATGCTGGTGAAGGACCAGAGGGACACAGACATGTTATAAATGCTGGTGAAGGACCAGAGGGACACAGACATGTTATAAATGCTGGTGAAGGACCAGAGGGACACAGACATGTTATAAATGCTGGTGAAGGACCAGAGGGACACAGACATGTTATAAATGCTGGTGAAGGACCAGAGGGACACAGACATGTTATAAATGCTGGTGAAGGACCAGAGGGACACAGACATGTTATAAATGCTGGTGAAGGACCAGAGGGACACAGACATGTTATAAATGCTGGTGAAGGACCAGAGGGACACAGACATGTTATAAATGCTGGTGAAGGACCAGAGGGGGACACAGACATGTTATAAATGCTGGTGAAGGACCAGAGGGACACAGACATGTTATAAATGCTGGTGAAGGACCAGAGGGACAGGACACAGACATGTTATAAATGCTGGTGAAGGACCAGAGGGACACAAACATGTTATAAATGCTGGTGAAGGACCAGAGGGACACAGACATGTTATAAATGCTGGTGAAGGACCAGAGGTTCACAGACATGTTATAAATGCTGGTGAAGGACCAGAGGGACACAGACATGTTATAAATGCTGGTGAAGGACCAGAGGGACACAGACATGTTATAAATGCTGGTGAAGGACCAGAGGGACACAGACATGTTATAAATGCTGGTGAAGGACCAGAGGGACACAGACATGTTATAAATGCTGTTGAAGGACTAGAGGGACACAGACATGTTATAAATGCTGGTGAAAGACCAGAGGGATACAGACATGTTATAAATGCTGGTGAAGGACCAGAGGGACACATACATGTTATAAATGCTGTTGAAGGACTAGAGGGACACAGACATGTTATAAATGCTTGTGAAAGACCAGAGGGATACAGACGTGTTATAAATGCTGGTGAAGGACCAGAGGGACACAGACATGTTATAAATGCTGGTGAAGAACTAGAGGGACACAGACATGTTATAAATGCTGGTGAAGGACCAGAGGGACAGGTCACAGACATGTTATAAATGCTGGTGAAGGACCACAGGTCACAGACATGTTATAAATGCTGGTGAAGGACCAGAGGGACACAGACATGTTATAAATGCTGGTGAAGGACCAGAGGGACACAGACATGTTATAAATGCTGGTGAAAGACCAGAGGGATACAGACATGTTATAAATGCTGGTGAAGGGCCAGAGGGACACAGACATGTTATAAATGCTGGTGAAGGACCAGAGGGAAAGGTCACAGACATGTTATAAATGCTGGTGAAGGACCAGAGGGACAGGACACAGACATGTTATAAATGCTGGTGAAGGCCCAGAGGGACAGGACACAGACATGTTATAAATGCTGGTAAAGGACCAGAGGGACACAGACATGTTATAAATGCTGGTGAAGGACCAGAGGGACAGGAGACAGACATGTTATAAATGCTGGTGAAGGACCAGAGAGACAGGACACTGACATGTTATAATTGCTGGTGAAGGACCAGAGGGACACAGACATGGTATAAATGCTGGTGAAGGACCAGAGGGACACAGACATGTTATAAATGCTGGTGAAGGACCAGAGGGACACAGACATGTTATAAATGCTGGTGAAGGACCAGAGGGACACAGACATGTTATAAATGCTTTTGAAGGACCAGAGGGACAGGAGACAGACATGTTATAAATGCTGGTGAAGGACCAGAGAGACACAGACATGCTATAAATGCTGGTGAAGGACCAGAGGGACACAGACATGTTATAAATGCTGGTGAAGGACCAGAGGGACACAGACATGTTATAAATGCTGGTGAAGGACCAGAGGGACAGGACACTGACATGTTATAAATGCTGGTGAAGGACCAGGGAGGACAACAACATGGTATAATTAATGATGGAGAAGGACTCAGAGGGACATGACAACATGTTATAAATGAAGGACCAGAGGGACACAGTTATAAATGCTGGTGAAGGACCAGAGGACACAGACATGTTATAAATGCTGGTGAAGGACCAGAGGGACACAGACATGTTATAAATGCTGGTGAAGGACCAGAGGGACACAGACATGTTATAAATGCTGGTGAACAGAGGTTATAAATCACAGACATGTTATAAATGCTGGTGAAGGACCAGAGGGACACAGACATGTTATAAATGCTGGTGAAGGACCAGAGGGACACAGACATGTTATAAATGCTGCTGAAGGACCAGAGGGACAGGACACAGACATGTTATAAATGCTGGTGAAGGACCAGAGGGACACAGACATGTTATAAATGCTGGTGAAGGACCAGAGGGACAGGAGACAGACATGTTATAAATGCTGGTGAAGGACCAGAGGTACACAGACATGTTATAAATGCTGGTGAAGGACCAGAGGGACAGAGACATGTTATAAATGCTTTTGAAGGACCAGAGGGACACAGACATGTTATAAATGCTGGTGAAGGAGAGGACACAGACAGTTATAAATGCTGGTGAAGGACAGAGGGACAGACATGTTATAAATGCTGGTGAAGGACCAGAGGACACAGACATGTTATAAATGCTGGTGAAGGACCAGAGGGACACAGACATGTTATAAATGCTGGTGAAGGACCAGAGGGACACAGACATGTTATAAATGCTGGTGAAGACCAGAGGGACACAGACATGTTATAAATGCTGGTGAAGGAAGGACAGACAGTTATAAATGCTGGTGGACACAGACGTGTTATAAATGCTGGTGAAGGACCAGAGGGACACAGACATGTTATAAATGCTGGTGAAGGACTAGAGGGACACAGACATGTTATAAATGCTGGTGAAGGACCAGAGGGACAGGTCACAGACATGTTATAAATGCTGGTGAAGGACCAGAGGGACACAAACATGTTATAAATGCTGGTGAAGGACCAGAGGGACACAGACATGTTATAAATGCTGGTGAAGGACCAGAGGGACACAGACATGTTATAAATGCTGGTGAAGGACCAGAGGGACACAGACATGTTATAAATGCTGGTGAAGGACCAGAGGGACAGGACACAGACATGTTATAAATGCTGGTGAAGGACCAGAGGGACACATACATGTTATAAATGCTGGTGAAGTACCAGAGGGACAGGTCACAGACATGTTATAAATGCTGGTGAAGGACCAGAGGGACAGGACACAGACATGTTATAAATGCTGGTGAAGGACCAGAGGGACACAGACATGTTATAAATGCTGGTGAAGGACCAGAGGGACAGGTCACAGACATGTTATAAATGCTGGTGAAGGTCCAGAGGGACACAAACATGTTATAAATGCTGGTGAAGGACTCAGGGACAGGACAAGACATGGTTATAAATTAATGATGGAGAAGGACTGAAGGACTCAGAGGGGGACATGACACAACATGTTATAAATGCTGTTGAAGGACTAGAGGGATACAGACATGTTATAAATGCTGGTGAAGAACCAGAGGGACACATACATGTTATAAATGCTGTTGAAGAACTAGAGGGACACAGACATGTTATAAATGCTGGTGAAAGACCAGAGGGATACAGACATGTTATAAATGCTGGTGAAGGACCAGAGGGACACAGACATGTTATAAATGCTGGTGAAGGACCAGAGGGACACAGACATGTTATAAATGCTGGTGAAGGACCAGAGGGACACAGACATGTTATAAATGCTGGTGAAGGACTAGAGGGACACAGACATGTTATAAATGCTGGTGAAGGACCAGAGGGACAGGTCACAGACATGTTATAAATGCTGGTGAAGGACCAGAGGGACACAGACATGTTATAAATGCTGGTGAAGGACCAGAGGGACACAGACATGTTATAAATGCTGTTGAAGGACCAGAGGCAGAGGAGACAGACATGATATAAATGTTGGTGAAGAACCAGAGGGACACAGACATGTTATATATGCTGGTGAAGGACCAGAGGGACAGGTCACAGACATGTTATAAATGCTGGTGAAGGTCCAGAGGGACACAAACATGTTCTAAATGCTGGTGAAGGACCAGAGGGACACAGACATGTTATAAATGCTGGTGAAGGACCAGAGGGACACAGACATGTTATAAATGCTGGTGAAGGACCAGAGGGACACAGACATGTTATAAATGCTGGTGAAAGACCAGAGGGATACAGACATGTTATAAATGCTGGTGAAGGACCAGAGGGACACAGACATGTTATAAATGCTGTTGAAGGACTAGAGGGACACAGACATGTTATAAATGCTGGTGAAAGACCAGAGGGATACAGACATGTTATAAATGCTGGTGAAGGACCAGAGGGACAGGAAACAGACATGATATAAATGTTGGTGAAGGACCAGAGGCACACAGACATGTTATAAATGCTGGTGAAGGACCATGTTATAAAGAGGACAGGACACAGACATGTTATAAATGCTGGTGAAGGACCAGAGGGACACAGACATGTTATAAATGCTGGTGAAGGACCAGAGGGACAGGTCACAGACATGTTATAAATGCTGGTGAAGGACCAGAGGGACACAGACATGTTATAAATGCTGGTGAAGGACCAGAGGGACACAGACATGTTATAAATGCTGGTGAAGGACCAGAGGGACACAGACATGTTATAAATGCTGAAGGACCAGAGGGACACAGACATGTTATAAATGCTGGTGAAGGACCAGAGGGACACAGACATGTTATAAATGCTGGTGAAGGACCAGAGGGAAAGGACACAGACATGTTATAAATGCTGGTGAAGGACCAGAGGGACAGGACACAGACATGTTATAAATGCTGGTGAAGGACCAGAGGACACAGACATGTTATAAATGCTGGTGAAGGACCAGAGGGACAGGTCACAGACATGTTATAAATGCTGGTGAAGGACCAGAGGGACCAAACATGTTATAAATGCTGGTGAAGGACCAGAGGGACACAGACATGTTATAAATGCTGTTGAAGGACCAGAGGGACACAGACATGTTATAAATGCTGGTGAAGGACCAGAGGACACAGACATGTTATAAATGCTGGTGAAGGACCAGAGGGACACAGACATGTTATAAATGCTGGTGAAGGACCAGAGGGACACAGACATGTTATAAATGCTGGTGAAGGACCAGAGGGACACAGACATGTTATAAATGCTGGTGAAGGACCAGAGGGACACAGACATGTTATAAATGCTGGTGAAGGACCAGAGGGACACAGACATGTTATAAATGCTGGTGAAGGACCAGAGGGACACAGACATGTTATAAATGCTGGTGAAGGACCAGAGGACACAGACATGTTATAAATGCTGGTGAAGGACCCAGAGGAGACAGACATGATATAAATGTTGGTGAAGAACCAGAGGGACACAGACATGTTATAAATGCTGGTGAAGGACCAGAGGGACAGGACACAGACATGTTATAAATGCTGGTGAAGGACCAGAGGACACAGACATGTTATAAATGCTGGTGAAGGACCAGAGGGACACAGACATGTTATAAATGCTGGTGAAGGACAGAGGGACACAGACATGTTATAAATGCTGGTGAAGGACCAGAGGACAGACAGTTATAAATGCTGGTGGACCAGAGGGACACAGACATGTTATAAATGCTGGTGAAGGACCAGAGGGACACAGACATGTTATAAATGCTGGTGAAGGACAGAGGACACAGACATGTTATAAATGCTGTGAAAGACCAGAGGGATACAGACATGTTATAAATGCTGGTGAAGGACCAGAGGGACACAGACATGTTATAAATGCTGGTGAAGGACCAGAGGGACACAGACATGTTATAAATGCTGGTGAAGGACCAGAGGGACACAGACATGTTATAAATGCTGGTGAAGGACTAGAGGGACACAGACACAGACATGTTATAAATGCTGGTGAAAGACAGAGGGACACAGTTATAAATGCTGGTGAAGAGGGACCAGAGGACACAGACATGTTATAAATGCTGGTGAAGGACCAGAGGGACACAGACATGTTATAAATGCTGGTGAAGGACCAGAGGGACACAGACATGTTATAAATGCTGGTGAAGGACCAGAGGGACACAGACATGTTATAAATGCTGGTGAAGGACCAGAGGGACACAGACATGTTATAAATGCTGGTGAAGGACCAGAGGGACAGGTCACAGACATGTTATAAATGCTGGTGAAGGACCAGAGGGACACAGACATGTTATAAATGCTGGTGAAGGACCAGAGGGGGACACAGACATGTTATAAATGCTGGTGAAGGACCAGAGGGACAGGGAGACAGACATGTTATAAATGCTGGTGAAGGACCAGAGGGACACAGACATGTTATAAATGCTGGTGAAGGACCAGAGGGACAGGAAACAGACATGATGTTATAAATGCTGGTGAAGGACCAGAGTCACACAGACATGTTATAAATGCTGGTGAAGGACCAGAGGACAGACATGTTATAAATGCTGGTGAAGGACCAGAGGGACACAGACATGTTATAAATGCTGGTGAAGGACCAGAGGGACACAGACATGTTATAAATGCTGGTGAAGGACCAGAGGGACACAGACATGTTATAAATGCTGGTGAAGGACCAGAGGGACACAGACATGTTATAAATGCTGGTGAAGGACCAGAGGGACACAGACATGTTATAAATGCTGGTGAAGGACCAGAGGGACACAGACATGTTATAAATGCTGGTGAAGGACCAGAGGGACACAGACATGTTATAAATGCTTGTGAAGGACCAGAGGGTCACAGACATGTTATAAATGCTGGTGAAGGACCAGAGGGACACAGACATGTTATAAATGCTGGTGAAGAACTAGAGGGACACAGACATGTTATAAATGCTGGTGAAGGACCAGAGGGACAGGTCACAGACATGTTATAAATGCTGGTGAAGGTCCAGAGGGACACAAACATGTTCTAAATGCTGGTGAAGGACCAGAGGGACACAGACATGTTATAATTGCTGGTGAAGGACCAGAGGGACACAGACATGTTATAAATGCTGTTGAAGGACTAGAGGGACACAGACATGTTATAAATGCTGGTGAAGGACCAGAGGGACACAGACATGTTATAAATGCTGGTGAAGGACCAGAGGGAAAGGTCACAGACATGTTATAAATGCTGGTGAAGGACCAGAGGGACAGGACACAGACATGTTATAAATGCTGGTGAAGGACCAGAGGGACACATACATGTTATAAATGCTGGTGAAGTACCAGAGGGACAGGTCACAGACATGTTATAAATGCTGGTGAAGGTCCAGAGGGACACAAACATGTTCTAAATGCTGGTGAAGGACCAGAGGGACACAGACATATTATAAATGCTGTTGAAGGACTAGAGGGACACAGACATGTTATAAATGCTGGTGAAAGACCAGAGGGATACAGACATGTTATAAATGCTGGTGAAGGACCAGAGGGACACAGACATGTTATAAATGCTGGTGAAGGACCAGAGGAAAGGTCACAGACATGTTATAAATGCTGGTGAAGGACCAGAGGGACACAGACATGTTATAAATGCTGGTGAAGGACCAGAGGGACACAGACATGTTATAAATGCTGGTGAAGGACCAGAGGGACAGGTCACAGACATGTTATAAATGCTGGTGAAGGACCAGAGGGACACAGACATGTTATAAATGCTGGTGAAGGACCAGAGGGACACAGACATGTTATAAATGCTGTTGAAGGACCAGAGGCAGAGGAGACAGACATGATATAAATGTTGGTGAAGAACCAGAGGGACACAGACATGTTATATATGCTGGTGAAGGACCAGAGGGACAGGAAACAGACATGATATAAATGTTGGTGAAGGACCAGAGTCACACAGACATGTTATAAATGCTGGTGAAGGACCAGAGGGACACAGACATGTTATAAATGCTGGTGAAGGTCTAGAGGGACACAGACATGTTATAAATGCTGGTGAAGGACCAGAGGGACACAGACATGTTATAAATGCTGGTGAAAGACCAGAGGGATACAGACGTGTTATAAATGCTGGTGAAGGACCAGAGGGACACATACATGTTATAAATGCTGTTGAAGGACTAGAGGGACACAGACATGTTATAAATGCTGGTGAAAGACCAGAGGGATACAGACATGTTATACATGCTGGTGAAGGACCAGAGGGACACAGACATGTTATAAATGTTGGTGAAGGACCAGAGGGAAAGGTCACAGACATGTTATAAATGCTGGTGAAGGACCAGAGGGACACAGACATGTTATAAATGCTGGTGAAGGACCAGAGGGACACAGACATGTTATAAATGCTGGTGAAGGACCAGAGGGACAGGTCACAGACATGTTATAAATGCTGGTGAAGGTCCAGAGGGACACAAACATGTTATAAATGCTGGTGAAGGACCAGAGGGACACAGACATGTTATAAATGCTGGTGAAGGACCAGAGGGACACAGACATGTTATAAATGCTGTTGAAGGACTAGAGGGACACAGACATGTTATAAATGCTGGTGAAAGACCAGAGGGATACAGACATGTTATAAATGCTGGTGAATGACCAGAGGGACACAGACATGTTATAAATGCTGGTGAAGGACCAGAGGGACAGGACACAGACATGTTATAAATGCTGGTGAAGGACCAGAGGGACACAGACATGTTATAAATGCTGGTGAAGGACCAGAGGGACAGGTCACAGACATGTTATAAATGCTGGTGAAGGACCAGAGGGACAGGACAACAGACATGTTATAAATGCTGGTGAAGGACCAGAGGGACATGACACCAACATGTTATAAATGCTGGTGAAGGACCAGAGGGACACAGACATGTTATATATGCTGGTGAAGGACCAGAGGGACAGGAAACAGACATGATATAAATGTTGGTGAAGGACCAGAGGCACACAGACATGTTATAAATGCTGGTGAAGGACCAGAGGGACACAGACATGTTATAAATGCTGGTGAAGGTCTAGAGGGACACAGACATGTTATAAATGCTGGTGAAGGACCAGAGGGACACAGACATGTTATAAATGCTGGTGAAGGACCAGAGGGACACAGACATGTTATAAATGCTGGTGAAGGACCAGAGGGACACAGACGTGTTATAAATGCTGGTGAAGGACCAGAGGGACACAGACATGTTATAAATGCTGGTGAAGAACTAGAGGGACACAGACATGTTATAAATGCTGGTGAAGGACCAGAGGGACAGGTCACAGACATGTTATAAATGCTGGTGAAGGTCCAGAGGGACACAAACATGTTCTAAATGCATGTTCTAAATGCTGGTGAAGGACCAGAGGGACACAGACATGTTATAAATGCTGTTGAAGGACTAAAGTTGGACACAGACATGTTATAAATGCTGGTGAAGGACCAGAGGGACACAGACATGTTATAAATGCTGTGAAGGACCAGAGGGACACAGACATGTTATAAATGCTGGTGAAGGACCAGAGGGAAAGGTCACAGACATGTTATAAATGCTGGTGAAGGACCAGAGGGACAGGACACAGACATGTTATAAATGCTGGTGAAGGACCAGAGGACACAGACATGTTATAAATGCTGGTGGACCAGAGGGACAGGACACAGACATGTTATAAATGCTGGTGAAGGACCAGAGGGACAGGACACAGACATGTTATAAATGCTGGTGAAGGACCAGAGGGACAGGAGACAGACATGTTATAAATGCTGGTGAAGGACCAGAGAGACAGGACACTGACATGTTAGAATTGCTGGTGAAGGACTCAGGGACAGGACAACAACATGGTATAATTAATGATGGAGAAGGACTCAGAGGGACATGACACCAACATGTTATAAATGCTGGTGAAGGACCAGAGGGACACAGACATGTTATAAATGCTGGTGAACGACCAGATGGACACAGACATGTTATAAATGCTGTTGAAGGACTAGAGGGACACAGACATGTTATAAATGCTGGTGAAAGACCAGAGGGATACAGACATGTTATAAATGCTGGTGAAGGACCAGAGGGACACAGACATGTTATAAATGCTGGTGAAGGACCAGAGGGAAAGGTCACAGACATGTTATAAATGCTGGTGAAGGACCAGAGGACACAGACATGTTATAAATGCTGGTGAAGGACAGAGGGACACAGACATGTTATAAATGCTGGTGAAGGACCAGAGGGACAGGTCACAGACATGTTATAAATGCTGGTGAAGGACCAGAGGGACACAAACATGTTATAAATGCTGGTGAAGGACCAGAGGGACACAGACATGTTATAAATGCTGGTGAAGGACCAGAGGGACACAGACATGTTATAAATGCTGGTGAAGGACCAGAGGGACACAGACATGTTATAAATGCTGTTGAAGGACCAGAGGCACAGGAGACAGACATGATATAAATGTTGGTGAAGAACCAGAGGGACACAGACATGTTATATATGCTGGTGAAGAACCAGGGAGGTCACAGACATGTTATAAATGCTGGTGAAGACCAGAGGGACACAGACATGTTATAAATGCTGGTGAAGGACCAGAGGGACACAGACATGTTATAAATGCTGGTGAAGGACCAGAGGGACACAGACATGTTATAAATGCTGGTGAAGGACCAGAGGGACACAGACATGTTATAAATGCTGGTGAAGGACCAGAGGGACACAGACATGTTATATATGCTGGTGAAGGACCAGAGGGACAGGAAACAGACATGATATAAATGCTGGTGAAGGACCAGAGGCACACAGACATGTTATAAATGCTGGTGAAGGACCAGAGGGACACAGACATGTTATAAATGCTGGTGAAGGACCAGAGGGACAGGTCACAGACATGTTATAAATGCTGGTGAAGGACCAGAGGGACACAAACATGTTATAAATGCTGGTGAAGGACCAGAGGGACACAGACATGTTATAAATGCTGTTGAAGGACTAGAGGGACACAGACATGTTATAAATGCTGGTGAAAGACCAGAGGGATACAGACATGTTATAAATGCTGGTGAAGGACCAGAGGGACACAGACATGTTATAAATGCTGGTGAAGGACCAGAGGGACACAGACATGTTATAAATGCTGGTGAAGGACCAGAGGGACACAGACATGTTATAAATGCTGGTGAAGGACCAGAGGGACAGGTCACAGACATGTTATAAATGCTGGTGAAGGACCAGAGGGACACAGACATGTTATAAATGCTGGTGAAGGACCAGAGGGACACAGACATGTTATAAATGCTGTTGAAGGACCAGAGGCACAGGAGACAGACATGATATAAATGTTGGTGAAGAACCAGAGGGACACAGACATGTTATATATGCTGGTGAAGAACCAGAGGGACAGGAAACAGACATGATATAAATGTTGGTGAAGGACCAGAGGCACACAGACATGTTATAAATGCTGGTGAAGGACCAGAGGGAGACAGACATGTTATAAATGCTGGTGAAGGTCTAGAGGGACACAGACATGTTATAAATGCTGGTGAAGGACCAGAGGGACAGGACACAGACATGTTATAAATGCTGGTGAAGGTCCAGAGGGACACAAACATGTTATAAATGCTGGTGAAGGACCAGAGGGACACAGACATGTTATAAATGCTGGTGAAGGACCAGAGGGACACAGACATGTTATAAATGCTGGTGAAGGACCAGAGGGATACAGACAGTTATACATGCTGGTGAAGGTTATAGGGAACAGACATGTTATAAATGCTGGTGAAGGACCAGAGGGAAAGGTCACAGACATGTTATAAATGCTGGTGAAGGACCAGAGGGACACAGACATGTTATAAATGCTGGTGAAGAACTAGAGGGACACAGACATGTTATAAATGCTGGTGAAGGACCAGAGGGACAGGTCACAGACATGTTATAAATGCTGGTGAAGGTCCAGAGGGACACAAACATGTTATAAATGCTGGTGAAGGACCAGAGGGACACAGACATGTTATAAATGCTGGTGAAGGACCAGAGGGACACAGACATGTTATAAATGCTGGTGAAGGACCAGAGGGAAAGGTCACAGACATGTTATAAATGCTGGTGAAGGACCAGACATGTTATAAATGCAGAGGGACACAGACATGTTATAAATGCTGGTGAAGGACTAGAGGACACAGACATGTTATAAATGCTGGTGAAGGACCAGAGGGACACACAGACATGTTATAAATGCTGGTGAAGGACCAGAGGACACAGACATGTTATAAATGCTGGTGAAGGACCAGAGGGACACAGACATGTTATAAATGCTGGTGAAGGACCAGAGGGACACAGACATGTTATAAATGCTGGTGAAGGACCAGAGGGACACAGACATGTTATAAATGCTGGTGAAGGACCAGAGGGACACAGACATGTTATAAATGCTGGTGAAGGACCAGAGGGACACAGACATGACATTATAAATGCTGGTGAAGGACCAGAGGGACACAGACACAAATGCTGGTGAAGGACCAGAGGGACACAGACATGTTATAAATGCTGGTGAAGGACCAGAGGGACACAGACATGTTATAAATGCTGTTGAAGGACCAGAGGGACACAGACATGTTATAAATGCTGGTGAAGGACCAGAGGGACAGGACACAGACATGTTATAAATGCTGGTGAAGGACCAGAGGGAAAGGTCACAGACATGTTATAAATGCTGGTGAAGGACCAGAGGGACAGGACACAGACATGTTATAAATGCTGGTGAAGGACCAGAGGGACACATACATGTTATAAATGCTGGTGAAGTACCAGAGGGACAGGTCACAGACATGTTATAAATGCTGGTGAAGGACCAGAGGGACAGGACAACAACATGGTATAATTAATTATGGAGAAGGACTCAGAGGGACATGACACCAACATGTTATAAATGCTGGTGAAGGACCAGAGGGACACAGACATGTTATATATGCTGGTGAAGGACCAGAGGGACAGGAAACAGACATGATATAAATGTTGGTGAAGGACCAGAGGCACACAGACATGTTATAAATGCTGGTGAAGGACCAGAGGGACACAGACATGTTATAAATGCTGGTGAAGGTCTAGAGGGACACAGACATGTTATAAATGCTGGTGAAAGACCAGAGGGATACAGACATGTTATAAATGCTGGTGAAGGACCAGAGGGACACAGACATGTTATAAATGCTGGTGAAGGACCAGAGGGAAAGGTCACAGACATGTTATAAATGCTGGTGAAGGACCAGAGGGACACAGACATGTTATAAATGCTGGTGAAGAACTAGAGGGACACAGACATGTTATAAATGCTGGTGAAGGACCAGAGGGACAGGTCACAGACATGTTATAAATGCTGGTGAAGGGTGAAGGTCACAGGACAGACATGTTCTAAATGCTGGTGAAGGACAGAGGGTTATAAATGCTGGTGAAGGTCCAGAGGGACACAAACATGTTCTAAATGCTGGTGAAGGACCAGAGGGACACAGACATGTTATAATTGCTGGTGAAGGACCAGAGGGACACAGACATGTTATAAATGCTGTTGAAGGACTAGAGGGACACAGACATGGTATAAATGCTGGTGAAGGACCAGAGGGACACAGACATGTTATAAATGATGTTGAAGGACTAGAGGGACACAGACATGGTATAAATGCTGGTGAAGGACCAGAGGGAAAGGTCACAGACATGTTATAAATGCTGGTGAAGGACCAGAGGGACAGGACACAGACATGTTATAAATGCTGGTGAAGGACCAGAGGGACACATACATGTTATAAATGCTGGTGAAGTACCAGAGGGACAGGTCACAGACATGTTAAAAATGCTGGTGAAGGACCAGAGGGACAGGACACAGACATGTTATAAATGCTGGTGAAGGACCAGAGGGACAGGAGACAGACATGTTATAAATGCTGGTGAAGGACCAGAGAGACAGGACACTGACATGTTAGAATTGCTGGTGAAGGACTCAGGGACAGGACAACAACATGGTATAATTAATGATGGAGAAGGACTCAGAGGGACATGACACCAACATGTTATAAATGCTGGTGAAGGACCAGAGGGACACAGACATGTTATAAATGCTGGTGAAGGACCAGAGGGACACAGACATGTTATAAATGCTGTTGAAGGACTAGAGGGACACAGACATGTTATAAATGCTGGTGAAAGACCAGAGGGATACAGACATGTTATAAATGCTGGTGAAGGACCAGAGGGACACAGACATGTTATAAATGCTGGTGAAGGACCAGAGGGAAAGGTCACAGACATGTTATAAATGCTGGTGAAGGACCAGAGGGACACAGACATGTTATAAATGCTGGTGAAGGACCAGAGGGACACAGACATGTTATAAATGCTGGTGAAGGACCAGAGGGACAGGTCACAGACATGTTATAAATGCTGGTGAAGGACCAGAGGGACACAAACATGTTATAAATGCTGGTGAAGGACCAGAGGGACACAGACATGTTATAAATGCTGGTGAAGGACCAGAGGGACACAGATGTGTTATAAATGCTGGTGAAGGACCAGAGGGACACAGACATGTTATAAATGCTGTTGAAAGACCAGAGGCACAGGAGACAGACATGATATAAATGTTGGTTAAGAACCAGAGGGACACAGACATGTTATATATGCTGGTGAAGGACCAGAGGGACAGGTCACAGACATGTTATAAATGCTGGTGAAGGTCCAGAGGGACACAAACATGTTCTAAATGCTGGTGAAGGACCAGAGGGACACAGACATGTTATAATTGCTGGTGAAGGACCAGAGGGACACAGACATGTTATAAATGCTGGTGAAGGACCAGAGGGACACAGACATGTTATAAATGCTGGTGAAGGACCAGAGGGACACAGACAATAAATGCTGGTGAAGGACCAGAGGGACACAGACATGTTGTAAGTGCTGGTGAAGGACCAGAGGGACACAGACATGTTATAAATGCTGCTGAAGGACCAGAGGGACACAGACATGTTATAATTGCTGGTGAAGGACCAGAGGGACAGGACACAGACATGTTATAAATGCTGGTGAAGCCCCAGAGGGACACAGACATGTTATAAATGCTGGTGAAGGACCAGAGGGATCACGTTAATGGATGCCTGTGTTATCATATTAACAATTATTTTTGTATATGTGGGAAGAACCAGACAGATGGTCCTTTGAAGCTCAGTTGGTAGAGCAAAGCGTTTGTAACACCAGTGGTGTGGCCTTGATTATATTATTACGTTGTACATAGCATTGGTCAGTTCAGTGAGTGAGGAATACCAATGTATACATCTGCTTGTTGTTACGTGTGCCTGTGCAGAAATATCAGTTTATACGCCCACGTTGTCTTTTTGATGTCCTCGTCCAACCTAAGGCCAAAATACAACCATCCTCTCGTTGTTTGGAAGCCAGCAGCATCTACATCAGACTCTGGGCCACCACTTGTCCTGCTAACAATGTGATGAAAGGATCCACAGACACAGATACAGTCATTCTGTAATTACACATCAGGCAGAAGCAGGCAGCAGTATTTTTCCATTTTTAGATCAATGCTGAACTGTTGACATTGTTGCAGGTTAAACAAGACTGAGTTTATGCAGCCAACATCTTTCATTTATTCCCACTGATGTATTCTAGTCACAACTGTTGTCTGGCTCGCTCTTGTTTCCGCTAAACGAAAAAAAGGGAGACTAGCAACCCGGACAAAGCAAGCCTTTCTTTTTCAATCCGTCCATTCTCTCTTCAGGTAGGTCTATACAAGTCACTGTCCTCAACATTCTTGCTCGCTGTTCGTCAGAGAATGTTTTTGTTTAAAGACACAAGGCAAAGTCAGCTGTTGTGACCTTAAAGAGCAGAGCGTCTCTCTCTGGTCTGCTATGTCCTTTTGATCTGGTCAGAGATGTACCTCTCTGATGCCTGTCCTATTAGTAGTGGGCCTTTTCACCGGCCTGCCTCTCGGGGTGATGGTGGCGATACCTAGAAAGGGCTACATTTCGATCCCGGTGGCAGATAAGGGCCGGCCCGTTGACGGGGCTGATGGCATCTGCTCTGGCTGTCTGTGGTTGCGCTCCAAGACAAATGCACCCTGGGAAGGTGAGCGCTGGCCGTTGTGGTCCTTATCAATCAATTACATTTTACTTTGTCAGATTAATTGTATGGAATTGTTCGGTGCTGATAGGAACCTGTGTGTGTGTGGAGGTTAGGTCGTTTGGGTGGGGGTTGGTGCATATTGTTTGGGGTGTGTATGTGTGTGTGTTGGATCAGGGATGCCCTGTGTTGCCCTTGGTGCTGATGTAAATAACTACATTCTCTGTCAGTGCTATAGATTTCTGTTTTTATCACACATCATTTTAATATGGTTACCTTTTAAATCAGTTACACACTCAAAGTAATGGGAAATATATTTGTTAAAGGTATTCATTTTACTTGATGAATAAGTAATACAATTACAATGCCATGCTTCCTTCAACACACTAGCCATGGCATCTAACTGTTTGTAACGATAAACAGAATATAGCAACACAAGAAGAGGGCATTTTATGAATGTTGAATTCTCACTTCAACTGGATGAAAGAGTCAGTCCCCTCTGCACTCTCTCCATCCGCATTTACAACCACAGACCCCCTTCTTTGCTCATGAAAAGCTGGATTAATGACATAACGTTCAGCTGATAATGATGTGTGAGATGAGCAGAGCCCTGACGAGCTTGACTGCCAAGTTGCTGTTGGACCGTGGTCAGACTGTGTTCGTCTTACTAATGAGATGCCACATAGGGAAGACGGAGCGACCGGAGCACCCAAACGGTCATCGCAAAATAATTCTCCATCCAGTTTTAGGTCGTAAAAACAAGAGGATTTCAAGACAGGGAGGCCCAACGCATCCTGCTGGCCTGCCAACTGACCACATCATTCTGAGAGTTCATTATTCAGGATAGAATTTGGCAGGCCGCTACAACAACAGCTAGGTTAGCCCCAGTCTGGCCAAGGCAGTGTATTGTTTCTATTCCAGACAAAAGCAGCTACTGACAGTAGGTTATGGAGGCCTGTCATCCGTCCTTATCACGTGTGAGAACGCTGGTTGGCTCAGGGCTCTGACATAGGGCCTATAGGCTCTGACAGCAGTAGGCTATGGGCTTGTGGTCCTCCATCTTCCTTATCAACCGCGTGGAGGCTGGCTCTGGCTTCGAGCTCTGAGGTAGCAGGCCCTTTAGCACTGCATATGCTGAGGACAGTAGTCAGATGAGTGGAGGTTAAATCAGTGTGTGTTTCCTCCTCCAGCAAATCTTCCATCCTCCCCCTCCGGCTGAAGCCCAGTTCACAGTCTCTTAAGTTCTTCTCTGCTTCTTCTCTTCTCCTCTCCTCTCCTCAGCAGAGCAGTGGGTCAGCTTGATCTCCCCTGTCTTGTCTCCTCTCCTCTCCTCTCTCCTCTCCTCTCCTCTCCTCTCCTCCTCTCCCTCTCCTCTCCTCTCCTCTCCTCTCCCTCCTCCTCTCCTCTCCTCTCCTCTCCTCTCCTCTCCTCTCCTCTCCTCTCCTCAGTTTGAGCTCCCCTGTCATTGGGTGGAACTCATTCGGGGGGCATTAAAGTGTAAACCAGAAGAAAAAACAAAGGGCTTAGGCAAATCAGATGGCTCAAACAACAACAACAAACGCACACTCTGTAATCTTCTTAGAGAAATTAATGAGGGGGAGCCCCCTTGGCCGAGCGGGGCGGAGGGGCGGATAATGATCCCGGACCAGGGGGATGAAGGGAGGGAGGAGAAAAGAAGAGGAGGCAGTGGATCAGGCAGAAGGTGAGAACGGGATAGGGGGATTAGGAGAGAGGACTCCCACCAGAATCAAACAGGACTCTAGCCAAAGGGATCTCTCTCTTCCCTCCCATCCCAAACTTCAAAAGTATGTCCTAAGCTGGAAGTAGGTGTCAGTAATCCCTCTGTGGATGTAGATCTATGCTGCAGACTCAGGCCTTGCCTTTCATCCTGCAGGCTGCTTGTACAGCATGCTCTAGACTCTTCCTCCATCTCCCTCATCTCCATGGCCTGGGAAGGTAAACTTTTGCACTGTGGCCCCCATTGCAGATCACAGGGATCCATCCGTTCGACTCGCTCATTATCTCTTTATTAGTGAACTAACTGCGTCACCCGCTCGCAGATCAGAGCTTAAATATGTAGACTACGGTAGAGCGCTGGTGGTGTGGTTTGTGGAGACTGTTGTATGGTTTGTAGATCACAGCCTAGGCAGATGGATGTGTAGGCCTACTTTAGGAAGACCTGAAAAATTGCCAAAGACTCTCCTCACCCAAGCCATAGACTGTTTGCTCTGCTACCATCTGCAACTGGTACCGGAGCATCGGCTCTCGGACCAACAGGCTTTGAGACACCTTCTACCCCCAAGCCATACGACTGCTAAATAACCAGAATGCTAAATAATCAATTAATGGTACCTAAACTATTTGCACAGACACACCATGTACAGAACTCACTAGCAAACATTACATTGACACTCCCACACAAAACCCAAACACATTCACATACACAACATACGCACATACATAACGCACACACAAGTACTGACACAACACAAACACACATACAGTGCCTTGCGAAAGTATTCGGCCCCCTTGAACTTTGCGACCTTTTGCCACATTTCAGGCTTCAAACATAAAGATATAAAACTGTATTTTTTTGTGAAGAATCATTTCATGGTAAAGTTTACACCAGTTTTATTTGGAAATATACTTTACATTAGCTACCAATAGCAACTTCAACACACTGCAAGTAGATTCATTCAATTCCCAATGATTGTTACCTGTCTGTCTCTACTCCATTGTTGTAACCCTGTGTTGTTGTTTGTTATTGCACTGCTTTGCTTTATCTTGGCCAGGTTGCAGTTGTAAATGAGAACTGGTTAAATAAAGGTGAAAACATAATAATAATAATTAAAAAATATATCACCTGTCTGTCTCCACTCCATGGTTGTCATTATTACCTGTCTGTCACTACTCCATGGTTGTCACTATTACCTGTCTGTCTCTACTCCATGGTTGTCACTATTACCTGTCTGTCACTACTCCATGGTTGTCACTATTACCTTTCTGTCTCTACTCCAGGGTTGTCACTATTACCTTTCTGTCTCTACTCCATGGTTGTCACTATTACCTGTCTGTCTCCACTCCATGGTTGTCACTATTAACTGTCTGTCACTACTCCACGGTTGTCACTATTACCTGTCTGTCTCTACTCCATGGTTATCACTATTACCTTTCTGTCTCTACTCCATGGTTGTCACTATTACCTGTCTGTCTCCACTCCATGGTTGTCACTATTACCTTTCTGTCTCTACTCCATGGTTGTCACTATTATCTGTCTGTCTCTACTCCATGGTTGTCACTATAACCTGTCTGTCTCCACTCCATGGTTGTCACTATTACCTGTCTGTCTCTAATCCATGGTTGTCACTATTACCTGTCTGTCTCTACTTCATGGTTGTCACTATTACCTATCTGTCTTTACTCCATGGTTGTCACTATTACCTGTCTGTCTCTACTCCATGGTTGTCACTATTACCTGTCTGTCTCCACTCCATGGTTGTCACTATTACCTTTCTGTCTCTACTCCATGGTTGTCACTATTACCTTTCTGTCTCTACTCCATGGTTGTCACTATTACCTGTCTGTCTCCACTCCATGGTTGTCACTATTACCTTTCTGTCTCTACTCCATGGTTGTCACTATTATCTGTCTGTCTCTACTCCATGGTTGTCACTATAACCTGTCTGTCTCCACTCCATGGTTGTCACTATTACCTGTCTGTCTCTAATCCATGGTTGTCACTATTACCTGTCTGTCTCTACTTCATGGTTGTCACTATTACCTATCTGTCTTTACTCCATGGTTGTCACTATTACCTGTCTGTCTCTACTCCATGGTTGTCACTATTACCTGTCTGTCTCCACTCCATGGTTGTCACTATTACCTTTCTGTCTCTACTCCATGGTTGTCACTATTACCTTTCTGTCTCTACTCCATGGTTGTCACTATTACCTGTCTGTCACTACTCCATGGTTGTCACTATTACCTGTCTGTCTCTACTCCATGCTTGTCACTATTACCTTTCTGTCACTACTCCATGGTTGTCACTATTACCTTTCTGTCACTACTCCATGGTTGTCACTGTTACCTGTCTGTCTCCACTCCATGGTTGTCACTATTACCTGTCTGTCTCTACTCCATGGTTGTCACTATTACCTGTCTGTCACTACTCCATGGTTGTCACTATTACCTGTCTGTCACTACTCCATGGTTGTGACTATTACCTGTCTGTCTCTACTCCATGGTTGTCACTATTACCTGTCTGTCACTACTCCATGGTTGTCACTATTACCTGTCTGTCACTACTCCATGCTTGTCACTATTACCTTTCTGTCACTACTCCATGGTTGTCACTATTACCTTTCTGTCACTACTCCATGGTTGTCACTGTTACCTGTCTGTCTCCACTCCATGGTTGTCACTATTACCTGTCTGTCTCTACTCCATGGTTGTCACTATTACCTGTCTGTCTCCACTCCATGGTTGTCACTATTACCTGTCTGTCTCTACTCCATGGTTGTCACTATTACCTGTCTGTCACTACTCCATGGTTGTCACTATTACCTGTCTGTCACTACTCCATGGTTGTCACTATTACCTGTCTGTCACTACTCCATGGTTGTCACTATTACCTGTCTGTCACTACTCCATGGTTGTCACTATTACCTGTCTGTCTCCACTCCATGGTTGTCACTATTACCTGTCTGTCTCCACTCCATGGTTGTCCGGTAGGATGAAGGGAAAGCATCAGCAGGGATTTTTACTGTAGATATAAGGTCTGAGTTCTTAGTGTCACAACTGTCACAAACATCCTTTGGTCATGTTTTGAGATACCTTTGAAATGTGACACCGATGACTATTGTAGTTGGATTTATTTGCCACTTCTTTACCACTTTTCCACTTAACAGAATGGGAAGAAGAGAAAATAAATGGAGGCGTGGAATTGAGAAAATAAGTGGGTTTTGTAATGCTTAATGGGGCCCAGAGCAAAGCCCATTGTATGTGTAGGAGCCCTCCCCTCCTCCTCTTCCCTCCTCTGGCTGCATCAGAATGAACCAGGCCTCATCAAACACTCTGCCATCCTCTGGTGTGATAGTGAAAATACATGCACAATATTTCAATACTGGATGATAAACGTATTCCGTTCATGGCATTAGACATAGACAGCTGGAGAAGCCCTGGAAATAATCAGAATCGTAACATTTTGGACTGTATTGCGGGAAATACATGTATGGTTATTTATTGTGCCATTAAATTGCATAGCCAGTTAGAGAGATTTATAGTAGCTGTTGCTATATCTGCTGTTATAGCTGCTGATTTTTGGCTGCTGATTTATCTGCTGATTTAGCTGCTGATTTATCTGCTGATTTAGCTATTGATTTAGGTGCTGATTTATCTGCTGTTATAGCTGCTGATTTATCTGCTGGTATAGCTATTGGTTTAGGTGCTGATTTTATCTGCTGGTATAGCTGCTGATTTAGCTACTGATATAGCTGCTGATTTATCTGCTGGTATAGCTGCTGATTTAGCTGCTTGTATAGCTGCTGATTTAGCTGCTGATATAGATGCTGATTTAGCTGCTTGTATAGCTGCTGATTTAGCTGCTGATATAGATGCTGATTTAGCTGCTGATATAGCTGCTGATTTAACTGCTGATATAGCTATTGATTTAAAATCAAATCAAATTTTATTTGTCACATACACATGGTTAGCAGATGTTAATGCGAGTGTAGCGAAATGCTTGTGCTTCTAGTTCCGACAATGCAGTAATAATCCAACAAGTAATCTAACAAACAATTCCAAAAAAAACTACTGTCTTATACACAGTGTAAGGGGATAAAGAATATGTGCATAAAGATATATGAATGAGTGATGGTACAGAGCAGCTTAGGCAAGATACAGTAGATGGTATCGAGTACAGTATATACATATGAGATGAGTATGTAAACAAAGTGGCATAGTTAAAGTGGCTAGTGATACATGTATTACATAAGGATGCAGTAGATGATATAGAGTACATATGAGATGAATAATGTAGGGTATGTAAACATTATATTAGGTAGCATTGTTTAAAGTGGCTAGTGTTATATTTTACATCATTTCCCATCAATTCCCATTATTAAAGTGGCTGGAGTTGAGTCAGTGTGTTGGCAGCAGCCACTCAATGTTAGTGGTGGCTGTTTAACAGTCTGATGGCCTTGAGATAGAAGCTGTTTTTCAGTCTCTCGGTCCCAGCTTTGATGCACCTGTACTGACCTCGCCTTCTGGATGATAGCGGGATGAACAGGCAGTGGCTCGGGTGGTTGTTGTCCTTGATGATCTTTATGGCCTTCCTGTAACATCGGGTGGTGTAGGTGTCCTGGAGGGCAGGTAGTTTGCCCCCGGTGATGCGTTGTGCAGACCTCACTACCCTCTGGAGAGCCTTAAGGTTGTGGGCGGAGCAGTTGCCGTACCAGGCGGTGATACAGCCCGCCAGGATACTCTCGATTGTGCATCTGTAGAAGTTTGTGAGTGCTTTTGGTGACAAGCCTCCTGAGGTTGAAGAGGCGCTGCTGCGCCTTCTTCACGATGCTGTCTGTGTGAGTGGACCAATTCAGTTTGTCTGTGATGTGTATGCCGAGGAACTTAAAACTTACTACCCTCTCCACTACTGTTCCATCGATGTGGATAGGGGGGTGTTCCCTCTGCTGTTTCCTGAAGTCCACAATCATCTCCTTAGTTTTGTTGACGTTGAATGTGAGGTTATTTTCCTGACACCACACTCCGAGGGCCCTCATCTGCTCCCTGTAGGCCGTCTCGTCATTGTTGGTAATCAAGCCTACCACTGTTGTGTCATCCACAAACTTGATGATTGAGTTGGAGGCGTGCGTGGCCACGCAGTCGTGGGTGAACAGGGAGTACAGGAGAGGGCTCAGAACGCACCCTTGTGGGGCCCCAGTGTTGAGGATCAGCGGGGTGGAGATGTTGTTTGCCAACCCTCACCACCTGGGGGCGGCCCGTCAGGAAGTCCAGTACCCAGTTGCACAGGGCGGGGTCAAGACCCAGGGTCTCGAGCTTGATGACGAGCTTGGAGGGTACTATGGTGTTGAATGCCGAGCTGTAGTCGATGAACAGCATTTCTCACATAGGTATTCCTCTTGTCCAGATGGGTTAGGGCAGTGTGCAGTGTGGTTGAGATTGCATCGTCTGTGGACCTATTTGGGCGGTAAGCAAATTGGAGTGGGTCTAGGGTGTCAGGTAGGGTGGAGGTGATATGGTCCTTGACTAGTCTCTCAAAGCACTTCATGATGACGGAAGTGAGTGCTACGGGGCGGTAGTCGTTTAGCTCAGTTACCTTAGCTTTCTTGGGAACAGGAACAATGGTGGCCCTCTTGAAGCATGTGGGAACAGCAGACTGGTATAGGGATTAATTGAATATGTCCGTGAACACACCGGCCAGCTGGTCTGCGCATGCTCTGAGGGCGCGGCTGTGGAAGCCGTCTGGGCCTGCAGCCTTGCGAGGGTTAACACGTTTAAATGTTTTACTCACCTCAGCTGTACTGAAGGAGAGTCCGCATGTTTTCGTTGCAGGCCGTGTCAGTGGCACTGTATTGTCCTCAAAGCGGGCAAAAAAGTTATTTAGTCTGCCTGGGAGCAAGACATCCTGGTCCGTGACTGGGCTGGTTTTCTTCTTGTAGTCCGTGATTGACTGTAGACCCTGCCACATACCTCTTGGGTCTGAGCCGTTGAATTGAGATTCTACTTTGTCTCTATACTGACACTTAGCTTGTTTGATAGCCTTGCGGAGGGAATAGCTGCACTGTTTGTATTCGGTCATGTTACCAGTCACCTTGCCCTGATTAAAAGCAGTGGTTCGCGCTTTCAGTTTCATGCGAATGCTGCCATCAATCCACGGTTTCTGGTTAGGGAATGTTTTAATTGTTGCTATGGGAACGACATCTTCAACGCACGTTCTAATGAACTCGCACACCAAGTCAGCGTATTCGTCAATGTTGTTATCTGACGCAATACGAAACATATCCCAGTCCACGTGATGGAAGCAGTCTTGGAGTGTGGAATCAGCTTGGTCAGACCAGCGTTGGACAGACCTCAGCGTGGGAGCTTCT
>NC_056440.1:71730656-71773156 GCF_018296145.1 Oncorhynchus tshawytscha | reverse complement strand
GTGGGTTGATGCCCTAATCAGATTACGCACCCAATGCAAATGGGTCTGGTAAATTTCTCAAATGTCCGGTGAATTAAAATGTTGCCGGTCATATGTCAGGCACCGCATTTTCCTAACGGAAACCCTGGTGCACGTGTGTGTGTGTGTGTGTGCGTGTGTGTATGTGCGTGTGTTTTGGGTGTGCGTGTGTGTGTATGTATCTGTCTACATGCTATTAGCATTGGGGAGGGGAGGTGTCATTGCTACTTGAATAAACTCAACTGCTGTGCACTGGACTCATTATGTATCCCTACTGTGGTGCTTCATGAAGACATATGGCCAGAGACTAACACTTGATGTGACTTCCTGCATCCTACTGCCTCTGCTGCTTGTCACCCGCAATCTAACCCAGTCTAATCCCTGCTTTAATTTACTCCAATCGCAAGCCAAGCAGCAACTAACACTGTCCTCAGGGGTCCTCTCACTTGTGCTGCCGGTGACAAGGGATATGCAAAAGCACAGTTCCTCATCGGGCCAGCTGACAGGGAGCAGTTCCGCCGGGGAACGCACCTCCTGTCTCCTCCCGCCCCTCAGCCTCTTTTAACGTCACTCACCACAGCACTTTGCCAGTTCTTGGGAGAGGGCTTTATTAACATGTTGTTCTGAGGGGCTGTTAGGCCCAGACTGTTTGGCGGCGGATGGAGGAGGATGGAGGAGGATGGAGGAGGAGGGAGGATACAGCTATTGATTGCTGATGAGAAATAGACCCACTGGAAAGTATTTTTCTACTTTTTTTCTATCTTTGCCGAACCTCTTCCTCCTTATTTTTCCCAGTCTAATAATTTCCCCCAGCCAGGCAGGAATGGTAAGAGGAGAGAGAGCAGGGACTGCAGAGGGAGAGCAGGCAGTCGTTGACGGGCAGAAGTAATTGCTATCAGTCTGTCATTAAGCTCCCAGTCTCTCTCTCTCTCTCCACAGGCCTGTGCTCAGCTTTGCTTACAAATAAGACACTTAGGAGACGAGTGGAATTCTCTCCCCCAAAGCTGTGATGTATTGGATTTTTTACGGTCTGAGCAGCTTCTCCAAATGCCTTTTCATTCCCTCTCGTCCTGAGAACCATTTTCTCTCTGTCCGCTCCACTCTCTCTCTCTCCACTCTCCTCTCAGCCTTTCAGAGTATCATTTGCAATTTAATGCTCACCTGGGGTGAGCCTTGACAATAGACTCCAGTGTGAAATGGTTTGGGCCCTGCCTGCATGCCTAATGAGGTTGATGTTGAGCTATTTAGGTCATTGTCCCTCTACAATATCTACTTAATGCAACTCCATGGGAGTGGATTGTTGGAACGGTTAAAGATTCTATTAAGTCTTTACAAAAGCCATTCCATTCTGCTGTCCACTATATAGTAGCAGGGACACTTCAGCAGTTAGATTTCACCTTGTTGAAAAGGCTGTTGCTACAAAGTGTAGCAAGAAGGTGCAATGTTATATCAGAGGGGAAGACTTCTATATCGTTCCACTTTGAACTAAATAAAGTAGAATCTTCACGATTGTCGAGTATAAAGGCACATTTTGTATTCAGAACTGAAAACTGATGACCGTTTTTGAGTTTTTTTCCTCCAAAATATTTGAACAGATATGCTTAGTTTGAAGTTCATATTAATCATCACACAAAATGATGTCACACAGCAGACATGGCAACACAGACTATTAATCACAACAGAGCTCATGAACAGAACCCATGACAGATTTTGGAATCAGGAGGGGGAAAAGTTGAAGGGGGGCCCTCTTTGAGTGAGAAGCCCTCTTTGAGTGAGAAGCCCTCTTTGAGTGAGAAGCCCTATTTGAGTGAGAAGCCCTATTTGAGTGAGAAGCCCTCTGAGTGAGAAGCACTTAATATGAAAACTGTGTTGTTGTGCTTTGTACCAGTCTGTGGGAGTTTTTAACCAAGCCCATATGGTGGTAGCCACCAGCTTTGGAGGAGGCGGGTGGGTTGGGAGGGTTAGCCAGGGCCAGGATTTCACACAGTCAGTATTGAGTGGGATTGAGGAGGCAAGCTCTTAAGCTGTCTTTTCAGGCGCAGCAAAAGCCCTCCATCTGTCCACCCCAAAAACTAGGGGTGAGTTTACTCAGCTCCCTGTTGGCTGATTGGGCCTCCTGAAGCAGAAGTAACAGCATCAATAGTGTAAACCCTTGCTACTTCAGAGTATTACATTTCTTTTCATGCTTGACTTAATCAAAAGTGGGGAAGTGAAATGTACACCTTTTTGATGTTCTTTTTCCCCGCTGACTAAGAGAGGGCCATCTTAACCCATTTGATCTTCACAAGCATCCCACTAAATGGCCAAATATGCCAAGCAGACGGAAGCAGACGGTTGGCAGTTGCCAGTTTGCGGCAGGGTCACTGTTGGAGCACTCCATGTGGTGGGGCAAGCACCTCACAGAAGGTTCCAGTCTTCACTGAGCCACGCCAAGATTCTGTCTGTCTGTCTGATGATGTCCCACTGTCCCTCTTCTACCATCTATGAGGATAAGCTAAAAGCTAACCCAGCCAGTCCCATGCTGACTCTCTATGGTCCACCGGAGAGAGTGTGAGATGTCTGTCCACAGTGGAACATCATGATGAACGCCTGTTAACTGTGGCTTCCTAACAAAAACACACAGACCAGACAGCAACTGCCATCCAAGTACTGTGGCTTCATAACAACACACACACAGCAAACACCAAACACCGACCAGCCAAGTGTCATCATCACTATGATGTTTATATTTGATGGCATTAACATGGGTAGCAGAGTCCATATCTACTCAGTATGCAAATATGCATCACATGGATTGTTCTCTCTGGGTAATGGGAAGATCAGGATTCCTATCAGCAGTAAGTAAATATATAATTAGCTGATAGCAACCCTGTTTAGGCTTGAGAGAGAGAGAGAGAGAGAGAGAGAGAGAGAGAGAGAGAGAGAGAGAGAAAGAAAGAAAGAGAGAAAGAGTGTGAGAGAGAGAAAGAGAGAAAGAGTGTGTGTGAGAGAGAGAGAGAGAGAGAGAGAGAGAGAGAGAGAGAGAAAGAGATAAAGAGAGAGAGATAAAGAGAGAAAGAGAGAGAGAGAGAGAGAGAGAGAGAGAGAGAGAGAGAGAGAGAGAGAGAGAGATTGACTGGATTTGTGAGAAGAGTAAATGTTTTGCCTGCAGTGTAACCTCTCTAAGCTGTACTTGGAGCTACATGGTGGAGACATGCAGACGTGTGGAGGCGACGTGGGGACGTGTGAAGATTGGTCTCGACAGGGATCTGGAGAGCAGTTGTCTGGTAGCATTGCATGGCAAGCGGTGCAAAGTGACAGTTGCTCTAGGAAGCCAGGCTTTATTGAGACTGTGGTAGAGTGTGGTGTCTGTCTGGAGCCTTTAGCCCATGCTAAGCCCAGGCTAAGACCCTGCAGCATCTGACGGTATGGCGGTGGGTGAACTAGGCCCAGGCTCCAGGCCCTACCGGGCACCGTGGAGCTCTGTTTGCAGCTCTTAATGAAGCCGGGGGCCTGCGACACAGCCTGGTCCTCCGCCTGGCTCTCCACTTGCCAGGCCCTGCCCTTCCTCTCTCCCCAGGACCAGCTTGGATCCAGCCAACACTGCAGCCTTGCAGCCCAGACCGGCAGCTCCATTAGTGCTTGTTTATTTCCCAGAAATCTCCAATGCAGCAGCTACCCCCTTCCTTAGTCATCATGTCATGTGAACCCCCCGTAATCCGTTGTTGGTTATTCATTTCAGTCCAATTTTCTCACTCGCTCGCTGTTGTAGGCCCCAACAGGAAGAAAAAAAATTCAGTTTGAGATAATTAAATGCTTGTGGCCCTGTGGAAAACAATGTTTTTTTGTGTGTTGAATATAAATTACCATTACTAGCTCCTCTGTTGCAAACGGGAGTGGAGGGTGTTGGTGGGGGGGTGTTACTTTGTGTCAGTCTGAAAAGAAGGGGCCCCAGTCCAGGCAGCCAAAACCCTGCAGTGGAACTTGTCTGGGGCCGTGATGTTCCGACAGCTCCACTGTGACAAGATACATAGTTTCCATTCAGCTCCAAGCTGCTTATTGGTTACTATAGTTTCACTAATGCCCAATTGAAGGCGATGCCTAATCTCAACAGAATGGGTTAAAAGGTGCCGATGTCCAGAGCCACAAAACCACATGTTGAGAGTCAAGGGACCAAGCCCCACAAAGCACTGCTCCACCAGCTTTGATGTGGGGCTGGAGATGGAAGAGGGGAGAAGACTACACACTGGCCCCGCGGTTACAAACGCCTAGAAGGATCCGCTGACAATGGCCGACACTGAAGAGGGGGTCAGAGTTCTACAAAAGGGGGGTGCATTGCAGAGCCAACCCCAAAATCATGACACCTCTCCTATTCCATGATTTACAACTTTCTGGCTATTCCACTAACTGTTCCTCTGGACGACTCTTTTTTCTGATGCTCTGTGTTGGGAGTCCATGATGGGGGAGCGGGTGAAGGAAGGTGGAATAAACAGGCAGGAAGAGAGAGGAGGAGAGAGAAGGAGGAGGTGGGAGGAGGCAGTGGGGTGTGGGCTGAAGGCCGCTGCTGTGTTTAAGGCCTCTCACATCTAGAGCACACTGCTTCTCTTGGAGTGGTCCAGAGCAGAGGGGAGGGGTCCTGGGCCTGGGTCACTCACTGTTTCAATAGACTGCCTCTCAATGCCCATGAGGAGTCATTGAAAAGCTAATATTGTTCAGCATATCCCAGGGATTAGGTCTTATTGGTGCAACAAGTACGCAATACTGCAATGTTTATTTTTCATTTCTCTTTGTTGTGGCCTCTAATTGGTGCTCAGTGTGGAAACTTGTGGAGCATTCATTAGCTCTGGTGACCTCAAATGAGTCATGAGGATATGATCAGCCCAAAAGGCTCTTTTGGAAATAGTATATATATCTTTAGATGGCCTGCTTTGGCATGATGCCGTGCTGCTGCTGACTTTGTGATTAGTTTACATAATTTCACCTAATCTACAAAGCTATTTTTGACATCACATTCTGAACAAAATGAACAAAGACATTTGAGATATAAGTTCATTTCTGATGCACTACTATACAAACACATTGATTGTCAGATTGTTTCTATGGAGCACCAGATGACGTGAGAAGTCATTGGCGATGCGTCTGTTCATGATGTTTAGCTATGAGGGCCATCTCATCAGCATATGCACATACTGTATGTTTACACGCCCTCTCATTTATTAGGGGACTATATCACATCTACATCGCCCATAAAAAAACCTAATCAGATTAATCTCTCACTCTCCCGGCCATACAACACTACTATGGCTTCCCCCATTGTGCCGGTTTATGGCAGATTTTAAATCAATTAAGTATGTAATTTGTAACAACTGCTCAGACTGGTTCAGGCCTAAACAATGGCAGTGGGATAACTGTCCTTTAGTGAAGCATCAATGGGCTTACAATGTGCTGAATTAGCTGGCATATTAATGACCAGTAGCAATACCCCTCCATTCTTCTCACTCAAATCTTCTTATGCAAATGCATCATGAATCGTAGTTCAAAGCAGGTCCTTTTAAGTAAGTCCTACAGAGCCCTACACCCCATCTACAGGACCCTACACCCCACCCACAGTCAGCACACTGGGGCCCAATCGGCCCCCTCTTCCCCTCTCTCTCTCTCTCTCTCTCTCTCTCTCTCTCTCTCTCTCTCTCTCTCTCTCTCTCTCTCTCTCTCTCTCTCTCTCTCTCTCTCTCTTCTCTCTCTCTCTCTGAACTTTATCCAGTTAGCATTCACCTCTGCTGCTTACTGGCATGGTTGGGCCAGGGTGGGTAGGGGGGACAGGAGAAGGGCGGTGGAAGGGGTTAATCCCACCAAATGTGACGGTGTGTTCCAAATGTGGTGTTCAGCAGGGGGGAAAGCAGGACCCATCCAAGTTCATGCCCCAGCTTGAAAGAGATAGAAAGACTACTGGGTTCTGAGTTTGGAGAGATAGAAATAATCCCTTCAGAATTTAGTTAAATGGACGCTGGTCTTTTGTGTTGGCCAAGACAAATTTAAAAGGCGATGTCATAATGGTTGGATTGAAATGATATATTTTGAACACAATAGATGTGGCTTCTTTCCATGGACAACTTAAAACCCCTTTGTCCCCATTATTGGGAAAGTTGTTTGGATACATGCATACACTCTGAATTAGAATAAGTTGTTGTAAGACAACCTTTTATAAAATATTGAACATGATCAAACGCATTGTGCTCTCCTGAATGATGTCACTGTCGGGTGGGTGCAGAAAAACCTTGTGTTAATTATTAGTGATCTCACTGAGTTTAACATAATTCATCTTCCATAAAGCAAGAAAAGATGGTTTAGGGATATGGTTACTCATTACTATGCGGTTACCATGTACAACACTACTGTACATATTTTTTTAGCTGCAGGCTATGCCCCTATTTTTGTCAGGCAACATTTTCTGTTTGATTTATGATTTTATTAGGATCCCCATTAGCCAACGACCACATTTTCCACATTTTGTTAGGTTACAGCCTCATTCTTCTTTTTTATGAATCTACACGCAATACCCCATAATGATAAAGTAAAAACAGGTTTCAGTTTTTGGGTGCTAATTTATTAAAAATGAAAAACACATTTACGTAAGTATTCAGACCCTTTAATCAGTACTTTGGCAGCAACTACAGCCTCGAGTCTTCTTTGGTATGACACTACAAGCTTGACACACCAGTATTTGGGGAGTTTCTCCCATTCTTCTCTGCAGATCCTCTCAAGCTCTGTGAGGTTGGATGGGGAGCATTGTTGCATAGTTATTTTCAGGTCTCTCCAGAGATGTTCGATCGGGTTCAAGTCCAGGCTCTGGCTGGGCCACTCAAGGACATTCAGAGACATGTCCCAAAGCACTCCTGGGTTTTCTTGGCTGTGTGCATAGGGTCGTTTGTCCTGTTGGAAGGTGAACCTCTGCCTCAGTCTGAGGTCCTGAGCACTCTGGAGCAGGTTTTAATCAAGGATCTCACTGTACTTTGCGCCATTCATCTTTTCCTCAATTCTCACTAATCTCCCAGTCCCTGCCTCTGAAAAACACCCCCACAGCATGATGCTGCCACCCCCATGCTTCCCCGTAGGGATGGTGCCAGTTTCCTCCAGATGTGATGCTTGGCATTCATCAGACCAGATAATCTTATTTCTCATGGTCTGAGAGTCATTTAGGTACCTTTTGGCAAACTCTAAGCAGACTGTCATGTGCCTTTTACCCAGGAGTGGCTTCCATATGGCCACTATACCATAAAGGCCGTATTGGTAGAGTGCTGCAGAGATGGTTGTCCTTCTGGAAGGTTCTCCCATCTCCACAGAGGAACTCTAGACCTCTGTCAGAGTGACTATTGGGTTCTTGGTCACCTCCCTGACCAAGGCCCTTCTACCCCGATTGCTCAGTTTGGCCAGGCGGCCAGCTCTGGGAAGAGTCTTCGTGGTTCCAAACTTCTTCCATTTAAGAATGCTGTAGACATTTTCTGGTACCCTTCCCCAGATCTGTGCCTTGACACAATCCTGTCTCTACAGGCAAGTCCTTCGACCTCATGGCTTGGTTTTTGCTCTGACATGCACTGTCAACTGTGGGACCTTATATAGACGTGTGTGCCTTTACAAATCATGTCCGATCAATTGAATTTACCACAGGTGGACTCCAATTTGAAGAAACATCTCAAGGATGATCAATGGAAACAGGATGCACCTGAGCTCAATTTCGAGTCTCATAGCAAATAGTCTTATGTGTTTCTGTTTTTCATTTTTAATAAATTAGCAAGCATTTCTTAAAATCAGCTTTCGCTTTGTCATTATGGAGTATTATTGCGTGTAGATTGTTGAGGATTTATTTTTAGAATAAGGCTGTAACGTAGCAAAATGTGGAAAGTGTCAAGGGGTCAGAATACTTTCCAAAGCCACTGTCTGGGGTCTGACACATAACAACAAATATATTACAGACAAAAATACTTTACTATTTAAATACATTTAAAAACATTAACATAGACATTTCAGACTTATGTAAAATGTTTAGTATTTTAGTTTACAACAAATAATCATGTATTTGAATAACATCAACATTAAAACTACAAGTTGTTATTACACTATTTGCAGTGCGACTTCCACAGTAGCACATGTGGCATCAGCCTCAGTGTGGCACTCCTTAACACTCAGGCATTATGTTAGACCAACATTAGACATGCTACAGCAAAAACACTTAAATAAACTGAAACAAATGTTCCGCTTGGCCCTCACCACTAAAAGCCCTCTTCTATTCAGGTGAAACGACCGTGTCTTTAAAATGCCTTCTACCCTTATGTTTGTTTTCTTTAACCGCTTTCATTTACTTTGTTCATGACATCTGTGATATACATGTTGAATATGGGACTAAATATGCTCACAGGGTGGGAGTCAAAGGCTTCATTGTGCCTGTGCCTGTACTGTGTACCTGTAGCTCTCTCCCATTTCCATCTGGACGTGAAAGTACAAGCTCTCTAAGTACTTTAATATCCCACATAAATAATACAATCATTTATCGTGGGCAGCAGCCTTCATGTAGGAACAGCCTCTCCATACACTTCTTTACAATTCCTGACATCATGTGTTTGCTTTGCATTTCCCAAAAACTGTTGCCTGTGTGTCCAGAGGCTTAAAGCACATTTATCCACAAAGTTCACTATTCAACACATTGTTCACCTTCCCAGGGAGTTTCCAATTAAATACAAAGCCTTAATTTATGAATCTAACTCCTCTCTGAGCACACATGATACCCATTTGAGAGGTATTATTTGTTGTTGTGGGATTTCTCATGGACTCGTTGGGACCGGGCCAAGGAAGGGTTCTGCAAGGCTGGGTGGGACAACAAAGGCCTGGGACTAACAGTATGGTGCAGTCAGAATGCTGATCTGGAGCATCCCATGGCATCACAATGCAAGGGCACAGTCTCTAGTAAAGGATATTGTTGAGTTGGGCAGGAACTTCAGTCAACGCTTGTAGGTGAGATAATTAAGAAGAATGTCACTCAATATGGATATGAGCATTTTTTTTTTTAAGGATTATTAAAAAAAAGGGAATTTATAACTAGTCTGCTGTTGCTACTAAATTTGGTCAGTGTAAGTACCTATTTAACTTATTACATATAATGAAGCATTTTAACGGTGTACGGGTTTAACACTTCCAGCCATGGTTCCACTATCCTTCACCCCTCTATTTCTCACTCTCCATCCCTCCCTCCCTCCACCTCCTGCTCTCCATCCCTCCCTCCCTCCCCCTCCACCTCCCGCTCTCCATCTCTCCCTCCACCTCCCTCTCTCCATCCCTCCCTCCCTCCCCTCCCTCTCTCCATCCCTCCCTCCCTCCCCCTCCACCTCCCGTTCTCCATCTCTCCCTCCACCTCCCTCTCTCCATTCCTCCCTCCCTCCCCCTCCCTCTCTCCATCTCTCCCTCCACCTCCCTCTCTCCATCCCTCCCTCCCTCCCCCTCCCTCTCTCCATCTCTCCCTCCACCTCCCTCTCTCCATCTCTCCCTCCACCTCCCTCTCTCCATCCCTCCCTCCCTCCCCCTCCCTCTCTCCATCTCTCCCTCCACCTCCTTCTCTCTATCCCTCCCTCCCTCCCCCTCCCTCTCTCCATCCCTCCCTCCCCCTCCTTCTCTCTATCCCTCCCTCCCCCTCCCTCTCTCCAGTAGGGTGCTGGATGCTGCATGGTCTTGCTGTGAATTTCCCTTTCTTAAGTTGCTCATAATGGCCGTGTGAAGTCCCTAAGAGGGACTGTTCCACCCGGTGACAGATTCTCCCTGTCTGTCTGTGAATTTACCCCTGTGAAAATTTGTCTTTGTGCTGACGGGCTCCACGCGACGACATGGAGGCAATGGACGAAGGGGGAGGCAGGGGGTGGGGGACCCATCCCCATCACCTGCCATCTCTGTGGCCCTCTTGACATCTCGGAGCCCCCCCTCAGTCGTTCCCCTCCCCTCCCAGGCCCCCATTCTCCTGCCCACTACTTTCATCTCTCTCTCCAGCAGGAGCTGTCTCCTCACTCGCAGAGAAACCAAATAATGGAGCTTGTCACAGGCCTTGTTCTTTGTTTTTTTCAGTCTAAGAAAAATGCAAAGACTCCATTGTAGTCATTAATTTTCCCATCCTTTTCCCCTGGGCCTGTAGGCTGGGGTTTGACCCATTTCAAAAGGAGGACTGGCATGGAGGACAAATTCCTTTTTTGCTTTTCAAGAAAGTGAATTCTTGATGTCACACTTTTGTTTTGTTGTGTTTGTCAGTGTGTCAGTGTGAGAGAGTGTGTTTGTGTGCGTGTGCGTGTGTGTGTGTGTGTGTGTGTGTGTGTGTGTGTGCGTGCGTGTGTGTGTGTGCGTATGCAAGTGCGTTTGTGAATGTTTGAGGGTGTGTGTGTGTCCGCGTACACATGTAGCTGTCTATACATGTTTGTCTATTGTGTTAGTGAATGTTTGAGGGTGAATGTGTGTGTCCGCGTACACATGTAGGCGTCTATACACGTTTGTCTATTGTGTTAGTGAATGTTTGAGGGTGAGTGTGTGTGTCCGCGTACACATGCAGGCGTCTATAAACGTTTGTCTATTGTGTTAGTGAATGTTTGAGGGTGAGTGTGTGTGTCCGCGTACACATGTAGGCGTCTATAAACGTTTGTCTATTGTGTTAGTGAATGTTTGAGGGTGAGTGTGTGTGTCCGCGTACACATGCAGGCGTCTATAAACGTTTGTCTATTGTGTTAGTGAATGTTTGAGGGTGAGTGTGTGTGTCCGCGTACACATGTAGGCGTCTATACACGTTTGTCTATTGTGTTAGTGAATGTTTGAGGGTGAGTGTGTGTGTCCGCGTACACATGTAGGCGTCTATACACGTTTGTCTATTGTGTTAGTGAATGTTTGAGGGTGAGTGTGTGTGTCCGCGTACACATGTAGGCGTCTATAACGTTTGTCTATTGTGTTAGTGAATGTTTGAGGGTGAGTGTGTGTGTCCGCGTACACATGTAGGCGTCTATACACGTTTGTCTATTGTGTTAGTGAATGTTTGAGGGTGAGTGTGTGTGTCCGCGTACACATGTAGGCGTCTATACACGTTTGTCTATTGTGTTAGTGAATGTTTGAGGGTGAGTGTGTGTGTCCGCGTACACATGTAGGCGTCTATACACGTTTGTCTATTGTGTTAGTGAATGTTTGAGGGTGAGTGTGTGTGTCCGCGTACACATGCAGGCGTCTATACACGTTTGTCTATTGTGTTAGTGAATGTTTGAGGGTGAGTGTGTGTGTCCGCGTACACATGTAGGCGTCTATACACGTTTGTCTATTGTGTTGGTGAATGTTTGAACACATTCACTGTTACAATATTTTGCTCATGTAGTGTGCTTCTGTTTATGACTGTCTGTTTGTGTTTATTGATGTGTGTGTCCTGAGCGAGCGTGAGGCTTCCAGGTGAATCTCATCAGATAAAGTCTCAGGGAGCTCATCAATCACCAGGCCCTGACAGACATTTTTCCTGTTACCAATGTGAACATGCTAAATTATTTGTAGTGTAATTAGTTCATGAAATGTCAACGCGGCCTGGCAGCGCAGGGCAGGGCCCTGTGATAGGGAGGGAGCGATGGGAGAAAGTGTCAGTGGGAGCCCTGCAGAGGTGGGGTAGCTGGGGTAGAGGGTAGGAGAGGGCTGGTGGTAGCTCCAGGGTGTCTGCTGGTCCTCTGGACCTGCTGAAATAACAAGAATATGTCTGGCTGATAGCTAGCACAGTGGGAAACATCTTGTTTATGCTAGTAGTAAAATGGATACTGTGATTCTCATTAGGTCTACCCCTCTGTTCTTGTATGGATGCTGATTGAATTGAGAAGCACCATACATTGACCACCATATAGGTCAACTTTCTGCAACCCTTCTAAATATACTAGTTTGAAAGGATATATGGTTATTCCTCAGTTTGCCACATGCATTTCTGATGAGTTGAATGATGTGTTTTGATGAGAAATTGACTGGGATTTCAGCCTGTGTATTGGGAGCCATCATCTCAGTATCTTCATTCAATGTCTGGTGTAACACGACAGCTCTGAATAGCCCGATCAGGCCTGCACAGGACGCCTCACAGTGCTTGTTATTCCGCGCCAGACTCTGCTATGATATTGTGTTGGAGGCTTGTAGAAACAAACCGTTCGGCCCTGATTGAGGAAACTCATCAATGGTTTTAAAAGAGACAAAAAGGAAGCCCATGCTGTTTGGCTGTGGCAACCTTTGTACTCTTTTCAAATTCAGCTGTTATCTGGAATGTACCAGCTGTCCTTGCAACACAAAAACTGCTGCCTTTTCCAAACATGATCCTGGTGTTTTGCTGTGTGGAATGGGGATTGGGTGGACTGGGTGAGCAGGGGCCACGGGCCCTTGGTGTATGTCTAGAGGGACCCCCAGGAGGGCTCTGATGGACAAGACTGGAGGGTCTGAAAGCAGCAGGTTGACAGTCTAAGACTGGAGGCTGGTGGTCTGTGACTGGGCACGGTACTGAAGGAGGGTGTGTGTGTGTGTGTGTGTGTGTGTGTGTGTGTGTGTGTGTGTGTGTGTGTGTGTGTGTGTGTGTGTGTGTGTGTGTGTGTGTGTGTGTGTGTGTGTGTGTGTGTGTGTGTGTGTGTGTGTGTGTGTGTGTGTGTGTGTGTGTGTGTGTGTGTGTGCATGAGTCAGACATCAATAGACATTGGAGGTAGTCACAAAAAGAAACACACACTTGCGCCCACAATCACACATACACACTATACTACGGAGCATGTCAAGTACAAACCCAGACCAAAGCTAACCCTCCCATGACACCTGATAACCTGAGACTATGATAGATGATAGGTGGTACTTTGATGTTCCTTTGTGCTTATCTAAATACAGCCTATAGAAATGCCCTTCGAGACACAAGCCCCTTTTTGCAGCACAGTCAATAACACACACCTGGACTTCCACATCGGACTACTGTATGTCAATATGTCCCCAAAGATCACTGGAAGCATGGGGGTTCTAGTTCATTGTTTAACTCTGCACTGTATTTAACTCTGCACTGTATCTGTATGTTTTAATGGAAGGGGGCGTACATGCACACATGCCTGGTCTGTGTGTGTGTCTATATATATTTTATTATGAGATTGTACAGTGCACTCAACAAAAATATAAATGCAACATGCAACAATTTCAGTTACAGTTCAAATTCATTAGGCCCTAATCTATGGATTTCACATGACTGGGAATACAGATATGCATCTGTTAGTCACAGATACCTTTAAAAAACAAGATAGGGGTGTGGATCAAAAAAACAGTCAGTATCTGGTGTGACATAGACCTTCGCAAAGAGTCGTCTCACTGTTCTTTAATGGCTGTGCGATGTTGCTGTATATTGGCGTGAACTGGAATACGCTGTAGTACACTTTGATCCAGAGCATACCAAACATGCTCAATGGTGACATGTCTGGTGAGTATGCAGGCCATTTTCAGATTCCAGGAATTGTGTACAGATCCTTAAGACATGGGACTGTGCATAATCATGCTGAAACATGAGATGATGGCGGTGGATAAACGGCACGACAATGGGCCTCAGGATCTCATAACGGAATCTCTGTGCATTTAAATTGCCATCGATAATATGCAATTGTGTTCGTTGTCCGTAGCTTATGCCTGCCCATACTATAACCCCACTGTCACCATGGGCCACTCTGTTCACAATGTTTACATCAGCAAACCGCTCGCCCACACGACGCCTTCTGCCCTGTACAGTTGAAACCAGGATTCATCCTTGAAGAGCACACTTCTCCAGCGTGCCAGTGGCCATCGAAGGTGAGCATTTGCCCACTGCAGTCGGTTACGACGCCAAACTGCGGTCAGGTCAAGACCCTGGTGAGGACGACGAGAACGTAGATGAGCTTCCCTGAGATGTGGAGATCCTGGGAATATGTGGTTACACATGGTCTGCGGTTGTGAGGCCAGCTGGACGTACTACCAAATTCTCAAAAATTATGTTGGAGGCGGCTTATGGTAGATAAATGAACATTACATTCCCTGGCAACATTCCTGCAGTCAGCATGCCAATTGCACGCTCCCTCAAAACTTGAGACATCTGTGGCACTGGGTTGTGTGACAAAACTGCACATTTTAGAGTGGCCTTTTAATGTCCCCAGCACAAGGTGTACATGTGTAATGATCCTGCTGTTTAAGCTTCTTGATATGCCACACCTGTCAGGTGGATGGGATTATCTTGGCAAAGGAGCAATACTCACTAACAGGAATATAAACAAAGATTTGCACAACATCTGAGAGAAATATGCTTTCTGTGCGTATGGAACATTTCTAGGACCTTTTATTTCAGTTCATGAAACATGAGACCAACACTTTACACTTTATATTTTTGTGCAGCATAAGTATGCAAAAGGCTATGTGTGTAGAGTTGCTGCTTCAGAGTGCTGTACAGTACGGCCTTTGACTGTTTGTATATCCATGTTTGTTCTCAGTTCATTTGGTGTCTTTATCTTGCATTAGGCTAAGTGTTGATCCTCTTGGTCTGAAGCTGTGTGGTCTATAGAGGCCTCAGGTTGCAGGGCCCAGCCTCAGCTGCCTCACTAAACCACTTAACTCAACTAATGAATTAGCCTATTAATCAGAGCAGGACCCTCTCCTGATCCTAAGTACTTGTGTATACTAGGAGAATGACACTTTGACCTCTATCCCTGAGGGGCTATTTCAACCATCCTCACACCGGAACATTAAATAAATACAATTTCAGCAGCATATTAATTCCACACATGCCCCATCCATAAGTAATTCGTTATGCGTACTGTATAGTTGTGGTGTACCGCGGGTACAGTGTGTGTGTGTGTGTGTGTGTGTGTGTGTTTTAATCCATTTAAACCAAGTCCAATCTAGCCCTTTTCCTCTCAATCTAGTCTGCCTGCCTTATCTGTAGCTGCTGGCCACAACAATCATCAGAGGTTGAGTGAAATGACTGAAAATAATGTGAAAATATCAAGAGCATCTTTTTCTGCTTCCCCATTTATGCCATCCACTTCCATTGAGCTTTATCACACCCAACACATCTCAACACATCCCCTTCCTCTTTTATTTTTACTCAGATTTGATTTATGCCCACTCCAACTTTTCAATTTCTGACAGATTGAAGTACCCCTATTTAACCGGTTTATTCATCAGTGCCTGCAGGGACAGGGACAGGGACAGGGACAGGGACAGGGACAGGGACAGGGACAGGGACAGGGACAGGGACAGGGACAGGGACAGGGACAGGGACAGGGACAGGGACAGGGACAGGGACAGGGACAGGGACAGGGACAGGGAGGGACAGGGACAGGGACAGGGACAGGGACAGGGATAGACTGCTGTTCCACCGTTCCAGTCAATAAAAATGAGAGAGAGCGAGAGCTTCTCTTCTCTTCCTAGGCAGGCACCTCTTCTTCCCTCATCCCCCCTTCCCTTTGTGTGCAAAGTGGCAGCCGTGAATTTAATCGAGGGAGAATGTTGTGATTACTTAATGGTTTCCCAGGCAGCCGTGGACTGGGAGAATTAAATTCTGCATCTGCTTTCCAAGGCGTTAATCTCCTCTCCTCACATTCCGCCTGTTATGATGTGCACACAGGAGATAATGTTAAAACCGACTAAAGCAGAGTAAACCAGTGCAGGCTGTTATTGGCTTTATAATTACATAATTAACTTTTTGTCTATAATCGTTACGGAGGTAATGGCGCTGCTAAAACAGGGGGCCTCTGCCGAGCGAGAGGAAGCCAAATGAAAAATCCATAGAATACCTTTAAGAGTCTGGGCTGAATCACAGGGAAGAGAGAGAGAGAGAGAGAGAGAGAGAGAGAGAGAGAGAGAGAGAGAGAGAGAGAGAGAGAGAGATTATTTCCTCTTCCCTTTTTCTCCCTCCTTATTCCCTCCCTTTTTGAGCGGTAAATGAATGGGATTTGAAGCCAGGCAGTCAGTGTGGCCGACAGGCAGGCAGAGCGTGTGTTATCTGAGTGAGAGGAGGCTTAGCAGCTGGCCAGAGCAGCAGGAGGAGTACTGGGTTCTGCCAGGTGCATGGCAGGAGAGGAAGCCAAACACAGCCGTAAATTACACCTGGCCTCCCAACACAACCAACACCACTCTATTGTAGTGTGATTGAGGCGATTGACCCAGCCCACCCGCCAGCTCCAAATGAATTCCATTTCCCACACAGCCAGGTCCCCCTCCTTCCTCCTTATTTCTAATTTACATTGTGATCATATATGTCTGAAAAATGATATCGTAAAAAAGATGAATGTAGTAATTACCACTTCCTCTTATCTCTGCCTCCCCCAGTGTCTCACTGCCTCTGGACTGCTGCCCCGCACCATGTAAGTATGTCACTTATTTCATCATGACAGGCGTAATGTATTCACAAAAGTGCTGCCATAAATATAGGCGTTCAGGTTGGCCACCTCACACCCCAGTCCGAGGGCCTCGCAGCACAGCGGTGCAGTTGCGTCCATGCCGGCTCAAATGAATGGAGAATTGACAAACATTTCCCGTGCCAAATTACCCCTGGTGTCACTGTGAAATTAGGTTCTTGACCCGGCCTCTGATGCATGCTTATATTTCTACATATTTTCCCCATTGATTTTCATGCATGGCGACTCACCATCCCCGCGCGGCAGTGAGCTTATGGGCCTAGGAGAGAGGGGTTTAGGAGTATTTTAATACACCTGTGAAATGAGTCTGTACTTGGCATGAATATGCTAAAGTAGAGCTGTCACAGCACTCAGAGTGATATCCCTACACCTTTCACCGACCACTGAGAGAGAGGCAGGAAGAGGGATAACTGACTTTCACCTATGAGGGATCGGGGACCATATGGGCTTACGCTCATTCCTGCCACTGGCAGTTAACAAATAGGCTTATTAACAGTTCAGAGGGGAAGGACATCAGCAAGGTTATGCAACTCTACTTTCCATCCCATTTAGAATAGAATAGAGGAGAGATATGGAATGAGGTTCTGCTTGTATTGTGTTCCGCTTACAGCACTAGGACTATTCTGATTGGTTAAGCTTTCTCTCTAATGTCTAGTCATTCAGGGTGATGGCCCTACTGCAATGTTATGAGTCTCATCACCTTGGTTTGAACTTGTAGTATGACTGTGAATGTCTGGTTTTTTCCCGATTTAACCAACATCATATCTGTGACTACTGAGGCCAGTATACATGGCAGAAGGGGTTAGAAGATGGCTTATGCTCCTCAATCATTTCAAAGGCCTCAGTATTTGAGCAAGTACATGTGACTGTCTTTCCCAATGCAATTGGGATTGGAATGAGTTTGTGTGTTTTTCTTGTGTTGTAATAGGATGCACCTCTGTCATGTCTTGGTGGGTGTCTCTGGTGATCTATATGGCCCATTGACACTGGGTCAGCAGTAAAGTGTCTGTGGTGTGACAACTGACCTTGTGACTTCTACTCAGACCCCAATAACCTCCCCTCTGTGCCCAGCATGGTCAATGGTCAATCATATAATGCTAACGATGCTAAAACTAGCACTAGCAGCCCCAACCTTTTTGATTCCAACGGCTCCCACGCCCAGCTCATTGGCATTAACCCACATTATGACTAATCTCCCAAGCGCAACATATTTATGTCTGTTGGTGACAAAAACATAGTGAAAACAAGATGGTAAACAATATATATATATTTTTTCAGTAGCCTAATTGACGCTAAGTCATTTCCCGTTGACAGATTTTTTACATTTTATGGCCAGAACTGTTGTACTGTATTTATAGTTTGCTGCCAGTTCTTGACTATTGTGACACCATTTACCAGAATGCAGCAGCCACTACTCTTAAACCAACCTTTGGATGACGTCTACCATAGCGCCCTTTGCTTTACACAGGTGACAGTTTTAATACTCATCACTGCATCCTGTATCAAAAGGTTGTCTGGTCCTCATTAAAGTTCTGTAGATCACTTCACTATTCCCTTTTTGTTAAAAAGCTCTACTACCCAAGCTTCTGACTTCTCTAACTTTGTTGTTAAAGTAAAAAACATGAGATACCAAACCAGTTCAGAGGGTTGGTTAACTCTTGAGGTTCCTCAGGTCTCCACCAAATTAGGTAAATCCCCTTTTAGTTTTAATGCACCTCACTGCTGAAACAATTGACTAAATTCTTTACTACTAGATGTTCTGATGCCGCTCAGGCCTTTTAAAGTATTGATTAAGGACCAAGTAGCTGAGGAATGTAGCTGTTTTTCTGACATGTTGTGCTATATTTAAAATAAAATAAAAAATATATAATGGGTGGGTCTAATCCTGAATGCTGATTGGTTAAAACCACATTATAGCCAGTGTATTGTATTTGATTGTTGTGTTACTGTGATCAGGGCACCCTTGTGAATTAAACAATTGTCTCAATGGGTTTTCCTTGAATAAATAATGAATAAATAGAATATGTAAAAGATTATTTTTTAAAAGCACTATTGACTACTTTTTGCTATTTCATGCCCTGAACTGAATTGACTTATTTCCTTATGACCTATCCTGAATAAAGTGTACATTTTTTCTACACATTAAACTTTGAAAGCGAGTGCGGTTTGGCATGATTATCAAGCCCTTTTCTTAGAAACGCTGCACTTTGCATGTAGACCCATTCCCCCTTTCTGTCACTTTTGACATTTGTTTTAAGTTGAGAATTTTTGAGACACAAAGGTACTAGCTATCTCTCTCTGGCTATAAAAGCTTGTGTGAAACGTTTTGCTTAACCTGCTGACACAAAGGTACTAGCTATCTCTCTCTGGCTATAAAAGCTTGTGTGAAATGTTTTGCTTAACCTGCTGACACAAAGGAAGTACTTAACCCTTTCCTCTTTCATCTTCAGTCTACTGAGGCTCGGACTACCTTTCCATTTGAAATCCATAACGACAGATGCCAATGACCAAAGGTAACAGCAGGAGGGGAACGCACACAATATAAACACCAAGAGTTCACAGCTACATACTGTATACATACATGTGTTTGGGTACGTCTACGTGCATGTGTATCTCTTAGCATGTGTGTGTGTGTTTGTGTGTGTGTGTGTGTGTGTGTGTGTGTGTGTGTGTGCGTGTGTGTGTGTGTGTGTGTGTGTGTGTGTGTGTGTGTGTGTGTGTGTGTGTGTGTGTGTGTGTGTGTGTGTGTGTGTGCATTCCTGTGTATATGTGGCTTTGACAGTGAGGCATCTCTCCATTTAACCTCCCAAATTCCAGGAACCCCAGTTACAGACCTGTTGAAAGAGCTCCAGTGGCCTTTGGTGAGGGTGGTGGTAGAAGGGGTCCACACCGACGCAGAGTGGGGCCTGCCCTGGGGGCTTGGTTCTGGGAGACTGAGCCACTGAGCCTTCCCTCCCTTGGTAAATGAAGGCCTGGAGGGCATGCGGCCAGCGGGCCACCTGGCCAGGGAAGGAGCGGGACAGGGGAGCAGTGGTGATTAATGCCCTGTGTTTAGGGTGCCGTCATCGGGAGGGAGACGGACGAGGGCTCAGCATGATGGATGAGGGCTGGACCAGGGGCTGATAAGACATGGCCCATGAATCTGTTCTACATCATCGGCTCCTTTGATCACTGACAGAAGTTCAGAGATGGGCCTGTGCATCTGTCTAAACAAACAACCCCCCACACACCACACACACACACACACACACACACACACACACACACACCATGGCACTGGCACTGGCTCTCAGGTTAACACTCAGTCATCTACTGTGGAGGGAGGGAGGGAGGGAGGGAGGGAGGGAGGGAGGGAGGGAGGGAGGGAGGGAGGGAGGGAGGGAGGGAGGGAGGGAGGGAGGGAGGGAGGGAGGGAGGGAGGGAGGGAGGGAGGGAGGGAGGGGGAGGGAGGGAGGGAGGGAGGGTGAGAGAGAGTGTGTGAGAGAGAGAGAGAGAGAGAGAGAGAGGGAGGGAGAGAGAGAGAGAGAGCGAGAGAGAGACAAAGAGACAAAGAGACGGAGACATACACCCACAAGGCCTGCTTTGGAGCATGTGGACCATGGCGTTGTGGTTTAAAGCCCCCCAAAAGGGTCCCTCTCCTCTGCAATGACAGATTCAGCAGATAAGAGATGATCCATGAAAGCCGATCGGTGTACTGACAGCGGGAGAGGGGCCTTGGCCCCGGCCGATGGACAGGGTGTATTACTGGGGGCAGACGCAGCTGTCAGGGCCAAACGGCCAGGCCCTCTATCCACTCTGTGCCATACCACCACACTGACGTCACACTGAGGCCTCTCTGAGTCACTGTACCCTGCTCTGCTCCTGTTCCTGCACTGCTTCCTCAAGTCACTGGACACAACACTGTTTGCATGCCAGCAACTTAGCCATTCCCTCTCAAAGCCACGCACTTCCTCCATTTTGATCTGGTGACATTGTCTGACAGGTGTTGAAGTGGACTGATCTCAGCAACTCTGTAACTTATTGAAGGGAGCCAGGGAATGTTGGGGTTTGAAGTGAAGGAATGTGATTTGATTTATGGCACTAGGAACATATGAATTGGATTCATCAAATGCAATGAGTAAAACCCACATCATGGAAAGCCTTTGTGTTGGTCTCTAGACAGACAGACGGACGGACATACAGACAGTATGCACAGTATGTGGAACAGGATCCAGTGACAGACAGACGGACGGACATACAGACAGTACACACAGTATGTGGAACAGGAACCAGTGACAGACAGACGGACGGACATACAGACAGTACACACAGTATGTGGAACAGGAACCAGTGACAGACAGACGGACGGACATACAGACAGTACACACAGTATGTGGAACAGGATCCAGTGACAGACAGACGGACGGACATACAGACAGTACACACAGTATGTGGAACAGGATCCAGTGACAGACATACGGACGGACATACAGACAGTACACACAGTATCTGGAACAGGAACCAGTGAGTAGAACAGCAGACTTTCATGTAGTGCCCCCACTGAACACACGTCCACACAGAACTAGTTCCACATCCTCATATCCTCCAAAGAAATTACCCCACATACCAAGAGGGGAAAAGAAAAAGGAGTGTGGAAAATCCCCTTCAGGAAATGAAAAGCAATAATAAGATATTTAATTTATACTTGAAATAATGTTATGCTTTTATGCTCAACAGATACTGTATGTGTCCTTATTGCTATTTAAATGATTACTCTAACCAAATTATATTAATCAATTTTCAGAGAAAAATGTCCACATCCTCATATTATACTAAGTGTAATATCTTTTAACTTCATACAGTCGACATGCTAAATTAGACAACTAAAGGGTTCCTCATTTTATTTCAGATTCTATTTCAAACCATCATCTCCTTAATGGCTATCTTCTATATTTAAATATGGAATTATTTGACGTATATGTGGTTTTAAGTGTGTCATCCACACTACATAAGCCTGTGATTAAAATAGTTTGTGTTTTTAAATATGAAGAAAGATATAACGGATACTTTATAAGAAGCATTAAAACTACATTAAATTCATTTGGATCCATCCAATTAAGTCTGTCCTTGTCTCATTTGGTGTTGAAGATGGTGTTTGTCTGCTCTGGTGCTGTCTTAGATCTTATTTGGCTCATATCTCTGCCTCTTTCTCTCTCTCTCTCTCTCTCTCTCTCTCTCTCTCTCTCTCTCTCTCTCTCTCTCATTTTCTCTCTCTCTCTCTCTCTCTCTCTCTTAGCATAAATATGGGTTGTATTTACAATGGTGTTTGTTCTTCACTGGTTGCCCTTTTCTTGTGGCAACAGGTCAAAAGTCAAAAGTCTTGCTGCTGTGATGGCACACTGTGGAATTTCACCCAGTAGATATGGGAGTTTATCAAAATTGTATTTGTTTTCGAATTCTTTGTGGATCTGTGTAATCTGAGGGAAATATGTATCTCTAATATGGTCATACGTTGGACAGGAGGTTAGGAAGTGCAGCTCAGTTTCCACCTCATTTTGTGGGCAGTGTGCACATAGCCTGTCTTCTCTTGACAGCCAGGTCTGTCTACGGCGGCCTTTCTCAATAGCAAGGCTATGCTCACTAAGTCTGTACATAGTCAAAGCTTTCCTTAAGTTTGCGTCAGTTACAGTGGACAGGTATTCTGCCACTGTGTACTCTCTGTTTTGGGCCAAATAGCATTCTAGTTTGCTCTGTTTTTTTGTTAATTCTTTCCAATGTGTCAAGTAATTATCTTTTTGTTTTCTCATGATTTGGTTGGGTCTAATTGTGCTGCTGTCCTGGGGCTATGTGGGGTGTGTTTGGGTGTGTTTGTGTTTAGCTCTAGCTCTCTCTCTCTCTAGCTCTCTCTCTCTCTCTCTCACTAGCTCTCTGACCTCATGGCAGCAGTATTTGAGACCTTGTCAGACCTCCTATGTCTTTCATGGCATGCTTTTTGTCAATGATTACTAGCCCTGTGACTACCACAAACACAACGTTTATCTCTACCTACCTCTCCATTTTGTCATCTTTTGTCTCCTGGCTGGGGTATTTTTAGCAGTGTGTGGCAGTGAAAAGGCATCAAGGCGAAGGTGTACTTTAAGAAACCTGACAACCTGACATCTGGCTCTATTTGATGCGTTGCAGATCAAAGCCTACTGTGGGCGCTGCTAATTTGAAGTCCACTGTAGTGATTATGGCTCTGCATGATTACCCCACAATGGCACTGCTATTAATCACATCACTCCATTTCTTCTAATTTGATTTGACTAGATGATGTCCCCCTTTTCATACCTCTCTCTCTCTCTCATCATTTGTAAGCATTAACTCTCTTTCTCTCTCTGCCGTCAGCACATCCCCAATAAAACTGTCAAGTGTGCGACTGCTCCGTAGTCGGAGGATGACATTTTAAAGGCTACAACATGAGTGACAGTGCACTCACAGAGGGAGGGAACGAGGGAGAAAGGGAGGGAGGGAAGGATGGAGGGAGGGAAGAGTGAGGGAGATGCCCGTGTTAATGCTTACAAATGACTAACGTGTCCCCCAGCAGGTGCCTCGGTCAGACAAACTGGATAAATATTGAGATTCCTCAGAGAACAGCAGCATGTGAAATGAATCCCAACTGTTTCTAATATGTTGTGGCTCTCTATGACAGGGACCATTGGCCCGTCTCTCCCATCACACACATGCATAATACACGCATGCACACACAGACACACATGCACTGTTTCTAATGTGTTGTGGCTCTGACACTATAATAGGCCCCGTTGGGTAGGTGGCACAGGGCCGTCTCTCCCATCACTCCGCCATGCTAATTGTTCAGTGTGTTTTGTTAAAGAGGTTAACACTTCCGGTCCATCCTTTCCACACAGGACCCAGGATATATGGTTTGAACACTGTCTGGCCTGCCAGACTGCAAACAGACACATGCTCATGTATCCTATGTGAAATTACAGCTATGGAAAAGGCCTACTGTATGCAATACAAAATGTATAGGTTAAGGTTGCAAAACTACCGGTAGTTTACCAAAGTTACCGAAATCTTAAATAATTGTATTAATTAACAGAATATCTATGGCAATCTATCTTAACTTTGGTCATTTATACTTGAATAACTTAAACAAAAAACATATTCATATATAGTATAAATGTTTTATATCTGTGTCTGTAACGATCTGGGTATAGTGGGTGCGAAGTCAGGGGCAGGAAACAGAGAGTTCAGGGTAGTGCTCTTTAATGCACAAACGGCGAACATAAGCCACCCCACGAAACACTGGGAGCTCACAAAAACAAATGCCCCAAAACCGGGGACTAAAACAGTCCAGCAAAATCTACGAACAGGGAAAAAACACGTTCACCTCAAACGTGCACAAATGTCACACAAACAATCCCGCACTAAGAGCAGGCGGGCCGGCTGACTAATAAAGCCCAACTCATCACCAAAATACATAACAGGTGTAACCAATAAACAGACAAGGAGGGGGAGGAAAGAATCAGTGGCAGCTGCGACGATGACCGCCGAGCGCCACCCGAACGGGAAGGGGAGCCACCTTCGGTAGGAGTCGTGACAGTGTCCATATCGTCCAAGAGTTTCTAGAATAACATAATTAATGAAAAAAGCATCTAACCAACGATGGTGTAATTTTCAATGAACTCTGAAACTCCTCCAACTATAATTTTAAAAATCAGTGTGTATAAATATATAACGGATATTTCATGCTGAATCCCTCATATTAAACACTGATGGTACTCATTAAGTTGATGGTTTGTATTTAGCATAATGTTTTACAGCTTTGTCATTCTGCTTTTGTTTAATCATCTTATTTAATGATTTCAAGTTTCAAGTACAGTGACATGTCTTTTCTTCCAAGCTCTAACTCCAACAATGCAGTAATCAATAACAATGTAATAGTAAAAATAACAAGGTAGAACAAAGACACACGAGATATGAAATAAGAAATAAGAAGAACAGGATAAAGTCAGTAAGCATACTATATACAGGGTCGGTTCCAGTAGCATATTTACAATGTGAAGGGATACTGGATCATTAGGGGTCGATATGTATAGGGGTAAGGTGACTAGGCATCAGGATGTAGAGTCAGTGTAAAAGTATGCATATAATGTGTGCTTGTGAGCAAATGATGGGAGTGAGTGTTTGTATGTGTGTGGGAGTATCAGTGAGTGTTTGTATGTGTGTGGGAGTATCAGTGAGTGTTTGTATGTGTGTGGGAGTATCAGTGAGTGTTTGTATGTGTGTGGGAGTATCAGTGAGTGTTTGTATGTGTGTGGGAGTATCAGTGAGTGTTTGTATGTGTGTTGGAGTATCAGTGTGTGTTTGTATGTGTGTTGGAGTATCAGTGAGTGTTTGTATGTGTGTTGGAATATCAGTGTGTGTTTGTATGTGTGTTGGAGTATCAGTGTGTGTTTGTATGTGTGTTGGAGTATCAGTGAGTGTTTGTATGTGTGTGGGAGTATCAGTGTGTGTTTGTATGTGTGTTGGAGTATCAGTGTGTGTTTGTATGTGTGTTGGAGTATCAGTGAGTGTTGGTATGTGTGTGGGAGTATCAGTGTGTGTTTGTATGTGTGTTGGAGTATCAGTGTGTGTTTGTATGTGTGTTGGAGTATCAGTGTGTGTTTGTATGTGTGTTGGAGTATCAGTGAGTGTTTGTATGTGTGTGGGAGTATCAGTGTGTGTTTGTATGTGTGTTGGAGTATCAGTGTGTGTTTGTATGTGTGTTGGAATATCAGTGTGTGTTTGTATGTGTGTTGGAGTATCAGTGTGTGTTTGTATGTGTGTTGGAGTATCAGTGTGTGTTTGTATGTGTGTGGGAGTATCAGTGAGTGTTTGTATGTGTGTTGGAGTATCAGTGTGTGTTTGTATGTGTGTTGGAGTATCAGTGTGTGTTTGTATGTGTGTTGTATCAGTGTGTGTTTGTATGTGTGCTGGAGTATCAGTGAGTGTTTGTATGTGTGTTGGAGTATCAGTGTGTGTTTGTATGTGTGTTGGAGTATCAGTGAGTGTTTGTATGTGTGTTGGAGTATCAGTGTGTGTTTGTATGTGTGTTGGAGTATCAGTGTGTGTTTGTATGTGTGCTGGAGTATCAGTGTGTGTTTGTATGTGTGTTGGAGTATCAGTGTGTGTTTGTATGTGTGTTGGAGTATCAGTGTGTGTTTGTATGTGTGTTGGAGTATCAGTGTGTGTTTGTATGTGTGTTGGAGTATCAGTGTGTGTTTGTATGTGTGTTGGAGTATCAGTGTGTGTTTGTATGTGTGTTGGAGTATCAGTGTGTGTTTGTATGTGTGTTGGAGTATCAGTGTGTGTTTGTATGTGTGTTGGAGTATCAGTGTGTGTTTGTATGTGTGTTGGAGTATCAGTGTGTGTTTGTATGTGTGTTGGAGTATCAGTGTGTGTTTGTATGTGTGTTGGAGTATCAGTGAGTGTTTGTATGTGTGTTGGAGTATCAGTGTGTGTTTGTATGTGTGTTGGAGTATCAGTGAGTGTTTGTATGTGTGTGGGAGTATCAGTGAGTGTTTGTATGTGTGTTGGAGTATCAGTGTGTGTTTGTATGTGTGTTGGAGTATCAGTGTGTGTTTGTATGTGTGTTGGAGTATCAGTGTGTGTTTGTATGTGTGTTGGAGTATCAGTGTGTGTTTGTATGTGTGTTGGAGTATCAGTGTGTGTTTGTATGTGTGTTGGAGTATCAGTGTGTGTTTGTATGTGTGTTGGAGTATCAGTGAGTTTTTGTATGTGTGTTGGAGTATCAGTGTGTGTTTGTATGTGTGTGGGAGTATCAGTGAGTGTTTGTATGTGTGTTGGAGTATCAGTGTGTGTTTGTATGTGTGTTGGAGTATCAGTGTGTGTTTGTATGTGTGTTGGAGTATCAGTGTGTGTTTGTATGTGTGTTGGAGTATCAGTGTGTGTTTGTATGTGTGTTGGAGTATCAGTGTGCATAGAATGTAGGGCCCTGTGATTGTGCATAGAGACAGTGCAAAAACAAGAATAAAATACAAAGGGCAACTCAGATAGTCCTTCTAGCCATTTTGTTAGCTATTTAGTTATATATTTAATATATTTTACATGTGATACGGCCACATAGAGGTTCAGTGATAAATACAGACATCTTAAGTACCCTAAAGGGCCACTAGATGTCTTGTGATAGATTACATAAAAGCCTTGAAAGATACCAAAAATTCAGGTAATTTACTGGTAGTTTGAAAGTTTCCAGTAATATACCTCCCTTTGCAACCCTAGTACAGATAAGGTATGATATGTGATGGTACTGCACAGTAACTTTCTAAATAAAGAAAATCATGCCATATTCAATGCATGTTCTACCTCTCCACAAACACAGCCAGAGACACACAGGCCCTGACAACACGAGCCCCTCTGAGCCCCAGCACCAGCAAGCCCCCAGTCAGACCCAATCAAAAGGAATCTGGGCCCAAGGTCAAGGGTCATGTCACAACCCTCACATATGGCGGCATCTCGGACCAACAGTGAGGACTGTCACGCTTTTTGTCAGCTATTTTGGAATAGAATAGCAAGATGTTTTTTGGGGGGGGGGAAATAAGAATGGATCAGCTCCTGCTACTTTCACATAGTTATTTGAGAAGCTGTCATCCAAAAAAGATTTTGATACTTCTTAGTCATACTTTTTGTTTCATTTTATGTCACATACTGTGTGGCCCATTTTTTGTGTGCAGGAAGTCAGAAACTTAGATTAGAAATAACTATCAGAGGTATTTCATGGCCAGAACCTACGTAATACAGTCACATACGACATACATAAAAATAACTCAATCAAACAGGGAGGTAAAAATACCAATTCGGAAAATAATTCCAAGTTTCCAGTAAAGTATTATATTTTTGGGGGATGGAGGAATGCCACAAGGGAGGAGTGCCAGGTCTCTCCCCCACCCCTTTTTAAAAATCTGTCTGTGAGGGCCATCCCCACCTTGGGGAGGAGAGAGGACAACCCCACCCTGGCTTCTGATTCCAGGGAAAGCTGTCTGTGTGCGTCATGCACAGCATGTCCAGTGGCTGAGCCCAGGGAACACATCCTATTACCAGACAATGGACCTGGATGGGCCTGGCAACCCATGGAAGGCCTTCACAGCAGGACTCCCCCTACACACACACACATACACACGTGTGCTCACGCACACAGACAGCATGATTCCCCCTCCACAGTGGACAGGAAACCCCGCCAGCTGACCCAGTGCCCCCCACGTACCACCTACACCCCACAGGAAGTCCACAGAGCCAGCCTGTGCCACTGTCCGTTTACTGTAGGAATAGAACAAGCTTCCTACTGCTACTGGCACTGGTAGAGTAGCTACACAATCAGCCTGTATCACTGTCTGTATACAGTAGGAATAAAGTTTCTCCTACTTTTCACAGAGCCAGTCCGCACCACTATGTACTGTAGGAATAGAACAAGCTTCTTACTGATTCAAGTAGTGGTCACATTTAGCCCACAAGTACACTTCTAAATTCTAATCTTACGCACGCTAACCAGGGGTTGGAACTGGTCCAGGGAACAGAACAGAAAACTGCAAAAGAACAGAAACCGCAAAAGAACTACATTTTTTGAGGACCAGAATCACAATCAGGTGATCCATACTGTTCCGGAACAAAACTGTTATTTTTAAACCCTGTGAACTGTTTAATAACATTATTGTATGTTCCGGCTATTGTTCTCCCACAAACACGCAAAAAAGCACCTATGCAAAGCCCTTTGTCAATCAAAAACGCATTCCAGTGTCTGCCTGCCAGCTGAACATCTTTGCCAGTGTGTACGTAGTCTACCTGCCCCTGCCCCTCTGAAGCGTTGTCTACCTGCCCCTGCCCCTCTGAAGCGTTGTCTACCTGCCCCTGCCCCTCTTAAGCGTTGTCTACCTGCCCCTGCCCCTCTGAAGCGTTGTCTACCTGCCCCTGCCCCTCTGAAGCGTTGTCTACCTGCCCCTGCCCCTCTGAAGCGTTGTCTACCTGCCCCTGCCCCTCTGAAGCGTTGTCCCTGCCCCTGCCCCTCTTAAGCGTTGTCTACCTGCCCCTGCCCCTCTGAAGCGTTGTCTACCTGCCCCTGCCCCTCTTAAGCGTTGTCTACCTGCCCCTGCCCCTCTGAAGCGTTGTCTACCTGCCCCTGCCCCTCTGAAGCGTTGTCTACCTGCCCCTGCCCCTCTGAAGCGTTGTCTACCTGCCCCTGCCCCTCTGAAGCGTTGTCTACCTGCCCCTGCCCCTCTGAAGCATTGTCTACCTGCCCTTGCCCCTCTGAAGCATAGTCTAGTAGCCTACTGACGTTACAACCATGATTCAGAAATTGGGGAGAGATATTTACATTCAGAGAAGAATGGATTAACCTTTTCAGTGCTAGTTAAGGATACTATAGTTATCATGTTTCACATTGGATTTATTAACTGCAAAAAGGTAAGATTTTCTTTTGAATTCTTGTGCTGCTCTGTACACACCAGCTTATTAGCTAGCTAGCTGATCCAACATTAAGCCAACTCTCTGAAGTTCAAAGACATTGAAAGTTCCTTCATAGAAGCAGCACCTCTGATGGAATAATTCTGTGGGCCTAGTTCAGATAATAATGGATGCCATAACAACAACATGCCCAGCACTTCAAGTCAAGCCTCCTCCTCCACCCTCTCTCTCCCCACCTGCAGAATTTCAGTCACATCTCGTGCCCTACACTTGCCTGTCCAATGCATGTAAATAGCTTGCCTGCTCCATAACAAGCTTCTCTATCCGCACTGATTGGTGAACTAATTTAATGTCGAGCTAAATGTAAAAAATATATATTTCAGAGGCCTAAAAAGGAACAGAAATTAATGAAATAAACAAACTTTTTGGGGATTTGAACTGGTTCAGTACCACATTTTCGTCATCAGAACAGTGAAACAGTCAAGAAAAAAAGTATTGTTCAGTTCAAAATGAAACAATTGGAAAATGATTTTGATGCTAACATTAGCAGCCCTCTCAGTACATCACAGCACCTCATATAACCCTCATACAAATATTAAATTCACGTGTCTTGAACCATAAGCCCACTCAAGTGGAAAAAAATGAAATCCCTAGAGTTGTTATTGCTCAGAGAACACCTAACAGCACCAGTGACCACAGTAAACCATTTATGTCTTTCTGCTGTATTTCCTGATACAGTGCGAGGGTATTGACAGTAGGTCTCTGAGACATCTACACAGGGCCATGATAAGAGACTGGTACAGTGTGAGGGTATTGACAGTAGGTCTCTGAGACATCTACACAGGGCCATGATAAGAGACTGGTACAGTGCGAGGGTATTGACAGTAGGTCTCTGAGACATCTACACAGGGCCATGATAAGAGAATGGTACAGTGCTAGGGTATTGACAGTAGGTCTCTGAGACATCTACACAGGGCCATGATAAGAGAATGGTACAGTGCTAGGGTATTGACAGTAGGTCTCTGAGACATCTACACAGGGCCATGATAAGAGAATGGTACAGTGCTAGGGTATTGACAGTAGGTCTCTGAGACATCTACACAGGGCCATGATAAGAGAATGGTACAGTGCTAGGGTATTGACAGTAGGTCTCTGAGACATCTACACAGGGCCATGATAAGAGAATGGTACAGTGCTAGGGTATTGACAGTAGGTCTCTGAGACATCTACACAGGGCCATGATAAGAGAATGGTACAGTGCTAGGGTATTGACAGTAGGTCTCTGAGACATCTACACAGGGCCATGATAAGAGAATGGTATTACAGTGAGACATCTACACAGGGCCATGATAAGAGAATGACAGACAGTGTCTCTGAGACATCTACACAGGGCCATGATAAGAGACTGGTACAGTGCTAGGGTTTTGACAGTAGGTCTCTGAGACATCTACACAGGGCCATGATAAGAGAATGGTACAGTGCGAGGGTATTGACAGTAGGTCTCTGAGACATCTACACAGGGCCATGATAAGAGAATGGTACAGTGCTAGGGTATTGACAGTAGGTCTCTGAGACATCTACACAGGGCCATGATAAGAGACTGGTACAGTGCGAGGGTATTGACAGTAGGTCTCTGAGACATCTACACAGGGCCATGATAAGAGACTGGTACAGTGCTAGGGTTTTGACAGTAGGTCTCTGAGACTTCTACACAGGGCCATGATAAGAGACTGGTACAGTGCGAGGGTATTGACAGTAGGTCTCTGAGACATCTACACAGAGCCATGATAAGAGACTGGTACAGTCCTTCAGTATTGACTGTAGGTCTCTGAGACATCTACACAGGGCCATGATAAGAGACTCGTACAGTCCTACAGTATTGACAGTAGGTCTCTGAGACATCTACACAAGGCCATGATAAGAGCCCCCAGCCACAGAAAACACACCCAGTCCATTGTGGCGGTGTGGCGATGAAAAGGGCCCTTTAAATTGCCCATGTCTCCAGGCATCACTGGGAGTTCAACAAGATTAGATATGGGACAGTTTCCTTTAAGCTTTTATTCAACCTTTGTTTGCTCGAGATGGATGTGACCCTCATGGACAGAGCGTAAAAGTGGTATTTCATGATGTGCACAGTGTTTGTTCTTGTACGCTCACACACACACACACACACACACACACACACACACACACACACACACACACACACACACACACACACACACACACACACACACACACACACACACACACACACACACACAGCCCCTTCTTCATGTGTCCCCAGCCTGTAGGATTCACACCTATTGGGACAGAATGCCCAGACAGGCAGAATGGTCCATTTGGCTTGCAGATGGCCCTCCTGGTAGAGGATGGTGTAATTGGTGCAGCACCATGGCACTGTGTGGCCTTCGAGCCAGGGGAAACAATGTTTTTGGACAGGGTGAATGAGAAAAGAAGAAGGCTCTTGGCTCAATGACGTTTTTTTGGAAGATAATGGAGGCCCTCAAATGCTGTTGCCATATGTTGTGTGTGTTTTTATAGTAGCTGTATGTCTTTGTGTGAAGCTGCAGGGTCACATGGGTCTTTGTGTGCTGTGTGTCACAGTGTGACACTGCCATTATGGATGTGTGCTGACAGCCGGTGGCATGACTGCAGACAGAGGGCTTGTACTAGTTGTGTTAACACTGGGGGGACACAATAATCTGCTCGTTGTAAAGCAGGTAGTATCGTCCAGACAAAACCATTATTGTCTCCACATGGTAATGAGGACGGGGAGGGGCACAAAAATAGATTTAGAGGAGGACGGCTGAAGAGGAGGAGGGAGCGAGGGAGGGAGGGAGAAGAGGAGGAGGGAGCGAGGGGGAGGGAGGGAGAAGAGGAGGAGGGAGCGAGGGAGGGAGGGAGAAGAGGAGGAGGGAGGAGGGAGGAGGGAGGAAGGGAGGGAGGGAGAAGAGGAGGAGGGAGGAAGGGAGGAGGGAGGAGGGAGGAAGGGAGGGGTTTCTTCTCCTGCATCACTGAACACTGAAGAGTTTTCTTAAATCGTCACAATACAAATTAGCTCGGGCCAAAGAAAGGATGCTAGTGAAAAAACAGATGACAAGCCTGCAAGATTTAAGTCGCTCGCACAATAGTGTTTTCTGTGCTAAACCCCCTCCTCATCACCCCCCCTCTGCACAAGACCACGACAGGACACAAAAAAACGCAAGAAAAAAAAGACACAAAAAAGAAGACAAGAGGAGTGTTGGTCTCCTCTAATGAGTCAGGCCAAGATGTGAGTCAATAGAGCAATTCATTAACAAATCAAAGTCCCCAGGGCCTGAGTGGCAGCATGGCTGTGTTTGAGAAAACCCTCCTCCAGAATGGACCCCCATATGCTGCAGGTCAGGGCGGCGCCCCTCGCTGCACTGTTTACCATTCAGCATACACACACGGCCGTTAAGGTCACTGCTATCTGACGCCGCTCTCCTTACACACAACAGAATTTCCATATGGTCCATGAACATGGATATGCTGTGGTCCCTGCCACACTACTTCCCACGCCCCCTCCCCCCTCCAACCACGTACCCCCTTCCTGGTCGCCTCCCTTATTGGATGGGGTTGGTATGAATGAGAGGGGCATTGTTGCCAGGGTTAGTCACCCTAACAAGTCAAGTGCTTGCTTTAAATACTGTAATCATAATTTCAGTTTAAGCCATATCACTTTTCCCTTCCTTTTTTGATTTTTTCTGGCTCTCTCTTTACCCCCCACCACTTTCTCCAACCTCATCCCACTACTACTACCTCCCTCCCTTGGCTTCCCCCTATCTCCCCTCCGCTCTCTCTCTCTGCCTCTCTCCATAATGCACCTTTCACAGAGCAGTAGGGAGAACAGCGGTAACAGCAGTGGTGTTGGTGTCAGTCCATAAGAACGTGAGGGCAGTACTGATGGCAGCCTGTGTGTGTGTGAAGCCCTTTGAGACTGACAAGGACCCGCTGAAGAGGATTCCGAGCTGAGGGCACTTCACATGACTCTTTCAAATCCACACAAATAAAGCTCTTTAACCGCCTGAAAGTGGCCCCTCAGATTCAGGGTGCTACAGAGCGGGGCCCCTGAAAGGCCCAACACGATTGTCATGGATATTACACGACGTGAGCAACAACGGGACCGAGGAGACAAGTGTCGATCGGGGAACAAAACTCCAGCAGACTTTTTTGCGAGGCGGGCCAGGGAATGTTGACAGGCGGCTGAATGGGCTGTTTAACCCTTTGAAAGTGAATGGAGGCCTGGCTGAAACAAATGCATTCTGATAGACTTTATACCCACTGGGACACAAAAAGTACACTAAGCCCTGTGCTAGCTGGGGAAGCACAGAAAGCTGAAGGAAAGAAGGAAGGCTGGAGAGAGACGAAAATACGATTGGAAAGGTGGGAATGTGTTCTCGCCAGAACCCATCAACTCAGCTCTTCTATTTATCTGGCTTTGGGTTCTTCTCTCTCTTTCAGCTCAACTGAGGGATGATTTAAGTCTTGACTGAGCTGACTGGCCTGTTGCAACCATTTTGACATTCAGGCAGTCTGTTTGTTCACAAAAAAATGGCGTGTTCTAATGGGAGAAATGAGCCTGAACCAAATACTTAGCTACTCCTTTGCTACAACTGGTTGGCAGCACTTCATTCAAACACATAACCTTTATTTCTCTATTACCATCCAGGAGTAATGTTTTCATATTGTGCTGTGTGTTGTACTTTCTCTGTATGGGGAGAGAGACACCTAAAGAAAGCTAGTTCCCGAGCTTAACATCAGAGCCCATATTCATAAAGAATCTTAGAGTAGTAATGTTGATCTGGGATCAGATCCCCACTCTTATTCATTATGATTTAACAGCCAAAACGTATCCTAGATCAGCACACCTACTCCGGGACACTAAATTTGACCCAGCAGGAAATTCTGCAGGAAATATTATTATGTGAATTATAATCAATAGACATTTTAGTAGGGGTTTATATGTTTTTCATGAGGGCAAATCAAGTCTGAAATGTGAAGGTGGAACTTAAAAATGTTGGAATCCTTTTTAAACCTTGAATACACTACAATGTGTATTTCCTGCTGTACAGGAAAATGATTTACGACAACAGAGTGATCAAATTAAGACGGTAGATCTGTAGCTCCCTTCCCAGAACCCATCTCTCTCTGTGGAGGTGATGGCTGGCTGGCGTTAAACATGTCATTTAAAATGGTAATGACTTGAATTGCAAATGTGTTCACTTTGTAATTAAACTTTGCTCTAAAACAGATATTCCTCCTGCTGATTTAAAATTGGGGCATGTGACAATTCTGAAGCTGTTAATTGCGAAACTACTCAGCATTGCTAATTGTTCCACGGTGTTGGCGGGAAGGGAAATGAGTCTCTGGCAGGGGTACTCTATCAACGTGACGAGGGAGAGGGTGGCGGGTGGCGGCACGGTGTGGTGTGGTGGTGGTACCATGGAGGTAACGTCACCTGTGTGCAGCCACACATACCCAACCCATACCTCCACACCGGACCAATGATCCATGACCAGCCAGGCTGACTGTTCTCACTCCCGTTATAGTACTGTTTTCATACTGAGTGAGAGGGAGAGAGACAGAGAGGGAGGCTGACGATGTGTGTGTATGGGAAGAGATGACAAAGTGTGGGTGGGTTTGTGGGAAAGGTGGGGCTGAAATGTGGTTGATGAAGAGAGGGGTTAGTGCATGGGTGAATATAGGGCCTAAACATTGAGGTTGAAGAGATCTATTTTATATATTTTTCACATAATGCCAATGTCTAATATAATGACTACTTCTCCTGCTAAACCAATAATATCAGCCTTTCCATCAACACGGTATTTTTTACAGTGCTTTCAATAGTCTGTCATTGATCACGGACTCTGTTCATGTACTTCCTACTTCCTCATATCTGAACTCTAGTCATGTGTTCTACCAAGAGAAACTGCAGCCAAACTGTTCCACTCCCTATTCTCTGTCTCTCTTTGTCTCACACAGCTTTCTCAGACAGAGAGTAAAAGTTCCCTAACAGAGTTCTGCATCCTGCCGGTAATCATCAACTTTGGAAACTGCAAGAGGGCAGAAGAGCAATGTGCTTAGTTCAGCTCTTTCTTGTCACCAGGTGTACTGTGAGTGGGAGAAGACATGGCTGCCATTGTGGGGGCTTGGTGTCTCAGTGTTGCCGTGTTTGTGTCAGAGTGTCTTTCAGCAGGAGGGGTCTGACAGTGGGGACGTGTGAGGTGCATTGAGATGTCCTTGTTTCTAGGAATACTGCCTCTGCCGCCATGAGAGAACAGCCAATTATGCCTGCAGCATGCAAATGTCTCACTGAGAGAACGATGGGGGGGAGGGAGGAGAGGGAGGGGGAGTCAGAGAGAGAGAGGGGGAGATAGAGATTGGTGAGACAGAGAGAGAGAGGGAGAGGGAGGAGAGAGAGAGAAAGAGATGGGTGGAGAGAGAAAGGGATAAGAGCGAGAGAGAGAGAGAGAGAGAGATGGGTGGAGAGAGCGTGATGAGAGAGGGAGAGAGTGTGAGAGAGAGAGAGAGAGAGAGAGAGAGAGAGAGAGAGAGAGAGAGAGAGAGAACGAGAGAGAGAGAGAGATGGGTGGAGAGAGCGTGAGAAGAGCGAGAAGGAGAGAGAGAGAGAGAGAAGAGAGAGAGAGAGAGAGAGAGAGAGAGAGAGAGAGAGAGAGAGAGAGACTGACTAAAGACTAATACACAATGAGGTCTGTCTTTGAGGTTCAGTGTTGCTTCACCCTGAGTCTGTGTCTGCTGTTTAATTGCCATGTTTACCCACACACTACATTCCATGTCATTAGCACACAGTGTAGTGTCATTTGTGTTGTCACACCACTCCACAGACACACAGCACCATGGGGTCATTACTGCTCGGCTGGCTTTAAGAAAGAAATTGACATATTTTGCAGGAAATACTGACACACTCCATGGAGTTGTTTTCTCTATCAGCCATGGGGCCAATTAGTATCTGGACAGTCCATAGTCTTCCCCACGATTACTGTTAATGGTTCGGTTAGCCTGTGTTCACATGCTGGGTAAAATCTGATGAGACTGGTATATATAAACTAGTCATCAATGTTGACTTAATCTTATTGTCTTTATGTGGTTTATAAGCATTGTGATCCTTACTTTGTGTTAATAGTATTATGATTAGTTGTACTAGTGTTTTTACTATTAGCTACTAGTGGTCACAAATCTTCTGTTGAGTACATCTGTGCACTTTCTCTGCACAGCTAAAAAAGGAGATGAAAGTAGAGAGAGAGAGAGGTTGTGAGGTCTGGGGTCCGCTCACCAACCAAGACTTCACAAAATGGGACAAACACCAAATTGAGACTCTGCACGCAGAATTCTGCAAAAATATCCTCCGTGTACAACGTAGAACACCAAATAATGCATGCAGAGCAGAATTAGGCCGATACCCACTAATTATCAAAATCCAGAAAAGAGCTGTTAAATTCTACAACCACCTAAAAGGAAGCGATTCACAAACCTTCCATAACAAAGCCATCACCTACAGAGAGATGAACCTGGAGAAGAGTCCCCTAAGCAAGCTGGTCCTGGGGCTCTGTTCACAAACACAAACACACACTACAGAGCCCTAGGACAGCAGCACAATTAGACCCAACCAAATCATGAGAAAACAAAAAGATAACTACTTAACACATTGGAAAGAATTAACAAAAAAACAGAGCAAACTAGAATGCTATTTGGCCCTACACAGAGAGTACACAGCGGCAGAATACCTGACCACTGTGACTGACCCAAAATTAAGGAAAGCCTTGACTATGTACAGACTCAGTGAGCATAGCCTTGCTATTGAGAAAGGCCGCCGTAGGCAGACATGGCCCTCAAGAGAAGACAGGCTATGTGCTCACTGCCCACAAAATGAGGTGGAAACTGAGCTGCACTTCCTAACCTCCTGCCCAATGTATGACCATATTAGAGAGACATATTTCCCTCAGATTACACAGATCCACAAAGAATTCGAAAACAAATCCAATTTTGAAAAACTCCCATATCTACTGGGTGAAATTCCACAGTGTGCCATCACAGCAGCAAGATTTGTGACCTGTTGCCACGAGAAAAGGGCAACCAGTGAAGAACAAACACCATTGTAAATACAACCCATATTTATGCTTATTTATTTTATCTTGTGTCCTTTAACCATTTGTACATTGTTAAAACACTGTATATAAATATAATATGACATTTGTAATGTCTTTACTGTTTTGAAACTTCTGTATGTGTAATGTTTACTGTTAATTTTTGTTGTTTTTCACTTTATATATTCACTTTGTATGTTGTCTACCTCACTTGCTTTGGCAATGTTAACACATGTTTCCCATGCCAATAAAGCCCTTGAATTGAATTGAATTGAATTGAATTGAATTGAGAGAGAGAGAGAGAGAGAGAGAGACTGTACAGAAAAGAGAGGGAAAATCTGAGTATTCCCTGACTGCCTGGTCAACACAGGTGGCAGATTCACAGGAACACATCTAATTGTGCTGCTGGTTACAATGCTTTGTCCTTACAGAGAATGACATCGCTGTTGACAAAGACCGCCACTGCATTCTAATCAGGAAACAAAATACTGGGGAGTGACGGCCCCTGAGCCCTCCCTGGGCCCTGCAGGTAGATCATTAGACAGGCAGAGAAGAGAAGAGGAGAGGAGAGGAGAGGAGAGGAGAGGAGAGGAGAGGGAGGAGGAGAGGAGAGGAGAGGAGAGGAGAGGAGAGGAGAGGAGAGGAGAGGAGAGGAGAGGAGAGGAGAGGAGCTCTGATTCCCAGCCCAATGATACACAGAGAGGAGAAGAGGCGAGGGAGTGAGAGCCCCATACTCTCCAGCTTCACCTCCACCCAGGAGACTAAGGTCCGCTGAGGGGCAGAGGAGGAATGAGAGGCTGGTCAGCTGACAGACAGACAGGAACACCTCCCTCCCTCCTTGGCTGTGTAGCCCCACCAAGGCTGAGTCTAACGAGGGTTCTGACAGGCTGCAGCTGGGGCCTGCCTAACGAAGGCGGAGGGCTGGGGCGCCACGGCTGCTCTGACGAGCAGGGACATTAGCGCCCGTGTGCGTCTGTCTCATTAGAACACATCAGGCCCACCTTGATATCCACACAGCACATGACACACACGCACGCACGCACGCACACACACACACACACACACACACACACACACACACACACACACACACACACACACACACACACATATACACCGGCCCTCGCTATGACAGCTCGGCAGGCAGCCAGCCAATAGGGAGACTTCCAGATCTGTGGTCGCCACCAGGATAGCTCGGCAGGTGACGGGAGAGTTGTTGACATTCCAGTGAGAGGAGGGACAGAGGTCAAATGTTAGGTTGACCTCTGTCTCGGGGACAGTGATGACCTCGTTAGGAGCCGTCTGACAATGGGCCGTATCACAACTGTCACCAGACAGATAGGTTTACTGCTGACATTAAGGCCATATTTGCATTTCCACCTAGCCAGGCTTCCTCTCATAGGTCTGGTGTGTAGAACAGACAGAGGGACATTCCTTAATGAGCCTCAAAGACCCTGTCACACAGAGATGTAGTGATAGCTTGAGTATGACAGGAAAAGCCTATATCACATCCCACATGAAAAAAAGCTATAGTATGCTATGGTATAAATACTATGTTATTCACTGTAGTGTTGTTGCGGACTTTACTGTAGTATTCACTAGTATTTACTGTAGTATACTATAGTATAAATACTGTAGTGATAGAAAACTGTAGTGCATACTTTAGTAATTAATGTAGTGTTTTGTGGATTGTAGTATACTGTAGTATTTAGTGTAGTGTTTTGTGGATTGTAGTATACTGTAGTATTTAGTGTAGTGTTTTGTGGATTGTAGTATACTGTAGTATTTAGTGCAGTGTTTTGTGGATTGTAGTATACTGTAGTAATTGAGTGTAGTGTTTTGTGGATTGTAGTATACTGTAGTATACTCTAATGGTGTTGGGCCTGTGCTTTGGCAAAGTGGGTGGGGTTAAATCCTTCCTGTTTGGCCCTGTCCGGGGGTATCATCGGATGGGGCCACAGTGTCTCTTGACCCTTCCTGTCTCAGCCTCCAGTATTAATGCTGCAGTAGTTTATGTGTTCTGTCAATTTGTTATATCTGAGGTACTTCTCCTGTCCTATCTGGTGTCCTGTGTGAATTTAAGTATGCTCTCTCTAATTCTCTCTTTCTCTCTTTCTTTCTCTCTCTCGGAGGACCTGAGCCCCAGGACCATGCCTCAGGACAACCTGGCATGATGACTCCTTGCTGTCCCAGTCCACCTGGCCGTGCTGCTGCTCCAGTTTCAACTGTTCTGCCTGCGGCTATGGAATCCTGACCTGTTTACCGGACGTGCTACCTGTCCCAGACCTGCTGTTTTCAACTCTCTAGAGACAGCAGGAGTGGTAGAGATACTCTTAATGATCGGCTATGAAAAGCCAACTGACATTTACTCCTGAGGTGCTGACTTGCTGCACCCTCGACAACTACTGTGATTATTATTATACGACCATGCTGGACATTTATGAACATTTGAACATCTTGGCCATGTTCTGTTATAATCTCCACCCGGCAAAGCCAGAAGAGGACTGGCCACCCCTCATAGCCTGGTTCCTCTCTAGGCTTCTTCCTAGGTTTTGGCCTTTCTAGGGAGTTTTTCCTAGCCACCGTGCTTCTACATCTGCATTGCTTGCTGTTTGGGGTTTTAGGCTGGGCTTCTGTAGAGCACTTTGAGATATCAGCTGATGTATGAAGGGCTATATAAATACATTTGATTTGATTTAGTATTTAGTGTAATGTTTTGTGGATTGTAGTATACTGTAGTATTTAGTGTAGTGTTTTGTGGACATGACTCTGGTATTTACTATACTACAGTTGTTTTATGAACTTTGACATAGAAGTAGAGGCTTTTTCCTTCAGAAAATCTACCAGAGAAATTCTAAAAGTGCACATTTTCCATAACCTGTAGGCAGGTAGGACCGTGGTCTGAGTTCAGAGCTTTTCTGTAACCTGTAGGCAGGTAGGACTGTGGTCTGAGTTCAGAGCTTTTCTGTAACCTGTAGGCAGGTAGGACTGTGGTCTGAGTTCAGAGCTTTTCTGTAACCTGTAGGCAGGTAGGACTGTGGTCTGAGTTCAGAGCTTTTCTGTAACCTGTAGGCAGGTAGGACTGTGGTCTGAGTTCAGAGCTTTTCTGTAACCTGTAGGCAGGTAGGACTGTGGTCTGAGTTCAGAGCTTTTCTGTAACCTGTAGGCAGGTAGGACTGTGGTCTGAGTTCAGAGCTTTTCTGTAACCTGTAGGCAGGTAGGACTGTGGTCTGAGTTCAGAGCTTTTCTGTAACCTGTAGGCAGGTAGGACTGTGGTCTGAGTTCAGAGCTTTTCTGTAACCTGTAGGCAGGTAGGACTGTGGTCTGAGTTCAGAGCTTTTCTGTAACCTGTAGGCAGGTAGGACTGTGGTCTGAGTTCAGAGCTTTTCTGTAACCTGTAGGCAGGTAGGACTGTGGTCTGAGTTCAGAGCTTTTCTGTAACCTGTAGGCAGGTAGGACTGTGGTCTGAGTTCAGAGCTTTTCTGTAACCTGTAGGCAGGTAGGACTGTGGTCTGAGTTCAGAGCTTTTCTGTAACCTGTAGGCAGGTAGGACTGTGGTCTGAGTTCAGAGCTTTTCTGTAACCTGTAGGCAGGTAGGACTGTGGTCTGAGTTCAGAGCTTTTCTGTAACCTGTAGGCAGGTAGGACTGTGGTCTGAGTTCAGAGCTTTTCTGTAACCTGTAGGCAGGTAGGACTGTGGTCTGAGTTCAGAGCTTTTCTGTAACCTGTAGGCAGGTAGGACTGTGGTCTGAGTTCAGAGCTTTTCTGTAACCTGTAGGCAGGTAGGACTGTGGTCTGAGTTCAGAGCTTTTCTGTAACCTGTAGGCAGGTAGGACTGTGGTCTGAGTTCAGAGTTTCTGCTCTTTTCTATAACCTGAAGGCAGGTAGGACTGTGGTCTGAGTTCAGAGTGTCTGCTCTTTTCTGTAACCTGTAGGCAGGTAGGACTGTGGTCTGAGTTCAGAGTTTCTGCTCTTTTCTATAACCTGTAGGCAGGTAGGACCATGGTCTGAGTTCAGAGTGTCTGCTCTTTTCTATAACCTGTAGGCAGGTAGGACCATGGTCTGAGTTCAGAGTGTCTGCTCTTTTCTATAACCTGTAGGCAGGTAGGACCATGGTCTGAGTTCAGAGTGTCTGCTCTTTTCTATAACCTGAAGGCAGGTAGGACCATGGTCTGAGTTCAGAGTGTCTGCTCTTTTCTATAACCTGAAGGCAGGTAGGACCGCGGTCTGAGTTCAGAGTTTCTGCTCTTTTCTATAACCTGTAGGCAGGTAGGACCATGGTCTGAGTTCAGAGTGTCTGCTCTTTTCTATAACCTGAAGGCAGGTAGGACTTTGGTCTGAGTTCAGCGTTTCTGCTCTTTTCTATAACCTGTAGGCAGGTAGGACCATGGTCTGAGTTCAGCGTTTCTGCTCTTTTATATAACCTGTTGGAACCACAATATATGGCCTATACTTGGCATGTAGACGGAGGGGATTGGGCAGGGTATATGCAAATGAAATACTGTAGTATTTACTATAGTTAAAAATGTACTATAGTTTTTAGGACTAGGCCATTACCAGGCAGGTCTGAAATCAACTAAATAATAGAAGTTAGCATAAACTTTTGCAATATTAAAATACTTGTATTGTGACATTGCACATACAAAATAAATAATAATGGTAACATTTGGATAAAAATAGTTACCAGTATATTTTCTAAGTCATACAATTATTCATATGGTCCCAATCCACCAGTCTGGGGTCTCCTTAGTACTCCCTGATCTCTTTTAGCTGTATACATACTACTGTTTCCCCTTGCCTTCCTCCCTCCTTCCCTCCCTCCATCTCTCTCCATCCCTCCCTCCATCTCTCTCTCCATCCCTCCCTCTCTCCCCAGAGCTCTCTTTAAGAGAGGGATGAATAAAGTGATGAAGTGCAGGTCACATGTCTTTGTGATCCAGTGATAACGAGGAAGCTGGAGAAATAATCTATCAACAATAATCCCTGACTCAGGAGACACACATATACGCACACACGCGCACACCATGCCAGGCACAGCAATCACCATATTCAGCAGCTAGACATTCATTACCACTATAATGTGGACCAGGGGAGCCTGCAACCAAAATGACCAATTATACAGCAACACATGTATCATTGCTGTTTACCTACAGGGATTTTCCATGTTAGCACAACATAGAGTATATCTTAAAGCAAGAGAAACAAGTATGAAACGAAACTGTTTGGCTTGACCAGATTGGGACATTGTCAACAGTAAACACACTAGGGACCTCATGGAATCCCACAAGAAGAGAAAACACATGAAACACATAGGAGACATGAACTCTGAAAATATGTCACCCCTTCCTTGACTGCATTAATCATTTATCATGTGTACGGTAGCCATTCTTTCTTCTTTTGTCAAAGTCTAGGGGTGGATCCTATTTCCTGGTTGGCCCGTGTAAAAATAATCATATATCCATTTACATTTTCCATAAAGGAATATGGAAATGAGGCGATGG